>NC_052359.1:77271889-77376234 GCF_009727055.1 Benincasa hispida
CCAGAACAACCCATTCAGCAACACCTACAATCCAGGGTGGAGGAGCCATCCTAACTTTGGTTGGGATGGCTATCCCAACCTAGAGGAGCCAATGAACCATCAAGGGGGCAGTAGAGGGAATCCTCCGTTTCACCATAATCAGAGGCAATCAAGACCGCAGAACCAGTAACCTTCATCATCATCTAATGCCTCGGAAGGATCATTAAAGGCGCTGCTAAAACAATACATGGACAAGAACGATGCAGTAATACAAGCCCAAGCATCCTCTATACGAAATCTAGAGATCCAAGTGGGCCAGCTGGCCTCTAAACTGAGAAGTCAAACACCTGGAACACTACCCAGCAATTCTGAAGCCACGAGATCGATAGGGAAAGAGCAATGTCTGTGAAGACATTAAGCAGGCAACCCTGATCGCCTGTGGAGATGTGGATTGCGAACATCAAAGACAACGCAAATTTTTGGTCCATATCTCCATACTACATTTATTCTGCTTTACTGAATTCCTTCTTTGATTTCTGAACCAAGTTTTAATGATTCATTTAATGCAAATTTTGACTCTTCGAATTTCATTCTTCAGTTACTTCTGTCCCTTTAATTCATTCCTACCTTTAATTCTTGGAGTTTTCTGTAGTCAGCATATGAGCTTTAATTTGTGAATGATTGAGTCATAAAGAAAAATAAATAATAATAATAAAAAAAAAATAAAATACCCGTGTAAAACATAAGTTACAAAAATAAAACATTGAACAACAAGAAAACAAGATGACAATGGACGCATCCCAAACTTACTAGGAATGCATTGCGATCACTTAACTCAACTGTATTGAGTTGAGGGGTGTGTTATGCTTGTATATGTCCTTTACCCATCCTTAGCCAAATGCACTATGTCCAGGTATCCTCCAGAAATATGTTGGTTAAGGGGTGTGTTACGGGGATATATGTGCTGTTGCCCGTCCTCTACAAAGATACAGTTGCGTTATTGAACACAATGCATTATAACTTATCATGCATCCATTCGAATAAAATATTAAAAAAAATTGTCTGGTAATTCGTGAAGAAGTCCAATCGATTCATATCCCCAAGCAATTATGGCTTGGCAGACGAAAGGACGTTTTTTCTGAAAATTCCATAAATGCTAGAGGTGGAACGACGCGTCTGTTGAGCTGTTCGAGGCCAGTCGTCGCACAAATCGCATTGGGCCCCACCACGGCCCAACTTATAAACACCCCCTTCCCCGTCTTTGGAAACACTTTACCAGCAAATCGAAACCCTAGCATTTTGCTTTCAGAATTCTTTTTTTTCTCCCAAAAGCTCAAAGTTTACCAGACCCTTTTCAGAACCCTTTTCTTCTCCAATCCATTTCAATGGCTGACCAAACACCAAACCAATCTGCTTCACCTTCCATCCCTGACCAAGCAACCATGCGAGAGGCAGCATTCCTGTCTGTCAGTCGCAGGCTTGCCGCCCAAACCTATTCTATCCCCAGACCCATTGGAAGAACCCGGAGAAATCCCTTGGCCGTTAGGCCTCCTGCATTCAAACGAGGAAGAAACACTGAAAGCTTGCCAACACCAACACCGTCCGGCTCCACTAAAAGTGAACGGAAGAGGCGAGACGACACAAAGGTGTTTGGCAACATCCTAAGCACCTTGGAGCAAAGAGAAGGACTGCCCGAGGCAAGGGTTATAAACCAGCCACTGCCTACGGAGGAGGAGACGGTGGTTGTGGCGGATGAAACGATAAAGGATGGAGTAGTGGTGGTAGAAGATGTGGTGGCTGAAGAAGAAGAGAAAGGGAATGATGTTCTGGTCCCGAAGACTCCAGAGGCCACCATCATCGCAAATTTTTTTGATGAGCCTCCACAAATGGAAGAAGAGGAGATTGCAATCATTGAAAGACAAGAAAATGAGATCACAGTTGAAGAGGCCGGAGAAGCGGAGATAGAGTTAATAACCCCTGACATTGCGATAGAGGAGTTTGTAGGGGGTGTGCTGCCAGAAGAGATCAAGAAGGAAGAGTTGAAGGCAGCTGAGGTAGAGAAGGAAGCCGAAGCTTGATTGAAGAAGGCAGCAGAAGCTGAAAAGGAAGATAAGAAGAAGAGTAAGAGTAAGGGAAAGAAGGCTGGAAAGGCGAAGTCATCGCATCATCACAAATCAAGAAAGAACAAAAAGAAAAAGGATGATGACAAAGATGAAGATGCCAAGAAGAAGAGAAGGAAGGAGAAAGAAAAGAGAAAATTGCGCCGAAAGGAGAAGAGGCCCCTTAAAGAAGAAGAAAAAGAAAAGAAGAGGGCTGCAAGCCCCGAGAAGGATGGAGAATTGACCTCCATAAGGTAGGATAGAGGGGAAACGGCGCAGTTGATGGAGCCACCGCAACTTGAAGCAACATAATTGGTTGCGATGAACGAAGGAGAAGAAATGGAGGGACCCCTCTAATACGGCATCGCAGGGAGAATTCATCGCAAGGGTCTAGTATCGACCCTCAACGGTTAATGTTAGCATTGGAAGAGGAGGAAAGAAGAAAAAAAAAAGAAGAAAAGAAGCAAGAAAAGATGAAGCGGGGCAAGCTCATCATTGCAGAGGGGAATCGAAAAAGAAGATTGGAATTTGAGGAGATGCGAAGCAAGAACGAGCTTGCCGACTTGAAGGGATCTGAAAACATGAGGAGGATCAGCGCATATTGTTGGCCTCTGAGCAGTTCGAAGAAGAGTTTAAGAGAGAAGAGAGAGAGGCAAAAGAAGAAGAAAGAAGAAAGAAGGAAGAAGAGGAAAGATTGTTTAAGGAAGAGAAAAGGAGGAAGCGCGAAGCTAACAATAAGCATTTGTACAAAAGTAAGGGGAAAGAACTCACTGAACGTGAGAAAGAGGGACAACGCAAAGAGCGGAAAAAGAGGTTAAGGCAAGCAGCCCGCCTTGCGCAAACAAGAGGCAAAGACGTAGCAGAGAGCAGTGAGCATGCATCAGCCAAGAAGCGATCATCTAAAAGAAAGGAGAATGATGACATGCTGATCGAGATGGGCTTCTACCCTGCGCCGACCTCATTACCTGATCTCATCATGAGCGTCATTGTGGAGCATGGGTGGGACACTTTCTGTCAGTGCCCATCCATCATCGTGCCTCAGGTAGTGCGGGACTTCAATCATGGGTGTCTGCACGGGAATATGGATGCGGTGACTTTCAAGGGAGAGACAGTACACTTCAACGCAAAGGACATCAATGAACTTTATTAGATGAGGGACAACCTTGATGCACCAGGGAACACTATCATTGATGATCCTACAGAAGAACTAATGAGAGACGTGCTGAAGGTACTAACGCAACCAAGTACAAGATGGAAAATCTCCCCTAAAGGCATCCGCACTCTAGAGTCCAAGTCTTTGTTGCCGGAGGGTAGGCTCTGGGTTTATTTGGTCAAGAAGCGGTTGATCTCAACAATGCATGACAGAACTGTATCAAGGGATCGGGTGATGGCCACATATTGTATTGCGCGCGGTATTCCTATCGACGTGGGAAGGCTGATCGCAGAGCAGATCAGAGCACTAGTGGGGCATATACGGGGGCAGTACTTCTTCCCGTGGATCGTCTCAAGTTTATGCCTAAGTGCAGGTGTAAGCATTGATGAGGAACCCATGCTAGAAGTCCATGGCCTCATCAACATCAAAATTCTAAGGATTCTCCTCAAGGATTCCCTACATTACCCGAAACTGCCAACAAAGAGACCTGCGATTGATTTGAATGCACCATAGAAACCCAGACCAAAAAGAAGAAAAAAAGAAGATAAGGGAAAAGAAAGGCTACATGAGTCACCAGCGCATGATCTAGAGCCCATAAACCTTCTTCCCTTAGTCATCAGATCTCTAAGCCCTCCAAGCCCGCCAGCGCAAACTTTCTCCTCTCTTCATGAACCTATTACCAACCTTCCTCTTATTCCCAACTCTCCTATTCAACCAACAGCCCCATCTTCACCAACAACTTCATCATCACACCCCACTACCCCACCGCTGCAAGTTGATGACCCATACGAGTGAAGGCACATCTGCCCAACCCCAAAACGGTGCTGGCGAGACATTGCAAGTACAACCATCCTCCACCCTCCACCTCCTTGGCTACTAAGCTAGCTGAAATGAGAACCCTCTTCGCCCAACAGCAAGAACTTGTCTCTCAGCAGCATCACTTCTTCAACCATCGATTTGAGGTAGCAATGTAGCGCATTGATGAGATTCAACGCAGTGTTGTAACTTCAAGGGAAGCATTCATCAATATCCGGCGTAGTATGCACAGGATTTTCCAACACCAGCGACAGGTAATAGAGCACAATTAAGAATACTTCAACTTTCTTACCGCTTATCCACATGGTCCGATGGTGCCTCCGCATCTAAGCCAGCATCTAATGTTTGACGATGGCTCTGGTGACCTCCTCAATATCCTCCACCAGATCCCTCTACTCCTCCACCTTAGTTTTTCTTCCTTCTTCCATTTTAAGTTTTTATGCGGCCATTCTTTAATTGTATTCTATTCTTTTATTCAAATTGTAAGTTAACCGAATTCTTTGACTCCTATACAGGTAATAGAAAAATTCTTGTAATGCGATCATTTGCAATATATTCGCATACTTTGTTAATAGTTAATACAATTAAAGTACATAATTCACTCTACTCTTTGCCTGTGCCTCTTTCTTTATCTTCCTCTGTTAATCGTTGCTATATTTTTACTCTTGTATTTTTACGATCTTCATTGCGTTGCTATGATGTATTATATGTTACACTTAGAAACATTTCCCATACTTGGTAAATTTTTACTAACACTTAGTTAACTCTTAGTTTAGCAGTACTTTATCTTTTATCTTTCAAAGTCCTGCTCAAACCTTCTTTTTGAAATTTTCTTCTAAGTGTTTGTCTAGTCTATCCAACCAACGCAATGAGGACCTTGCTCATCTTTAAATTTAGGGGTAGGGAAGGTCTGAGCAGAAGAAATCAGAAGTACGCAGTATTTCAGAAATTACATCCATTTTCATTTACCAAAAAAGAAATTATGCAAAACTTCAATGTCAGCGCAAGGGAAAATTTCAAAACTGTTCCCAACCTGATAAGAGTTTAGTTGTGAAAGAATTCTGCTCGTATTTGGATGTTCGTATGACACCCATAGGAGCAAACCAAAACGAAGGTGGGTTTTCGAGAACAACGTAGTATAACCCAAAAAGAGAAAGAGAATGCAAGGGACAACTCCTCTAATTATCATGAGTTAAAGTTAGAACTGGCACACAACTGTGGTTGGATGTTCACATGATACCCGTGGGGAATAAGCCAAAACGAAGAGTAACCATGACCAACTGTCCCTAAATGAATAAATGACGCAAAGTTTTGCTCACCGCATATAGATACATCAAGTTGTTTTGATAAAGAAGAAATAAACATTCTATTTTGAAAACTAGAAAAGTGTCTTTGAGCAGAATTTTGTTACATAGAAGAATAAAGTAGGGCTTGCTAAGAATTAGCAAGGATAGAAGGGAAGTGCGATGTCAGGTAATGTGCCTAAGTGTAACATTTGGAGCAACCAATCATCGCAGAAATATAGGATAGGAATGGAGCATGATTGCCTTAGTAGAAGATATGCTTGAGGATAAGCATATATCTAAATTTAGGGGTATGATAACTTGTAGAAATACAAGTTATTTATGCCACTTTATCTAGATATTGCGGCCAAAAGTCGGTCCAGAGCTATGGTTCGACCGCATATGGTAACAAAAAAAAAACACCACATGCGAATCTATGGTTGAAAGCTATAACTGAGCAACGCGAGAGCGGAGGATTGAGACATGTGTACAACTAACGGTTGTGCAGAATTGATGGTCTAATTGTATAACAGAAGGAATAATATCCCTCCATCTGTGGAATTACCATAACCATCAAGTGGGGACCACAAGGTCAGAGTCAAAGGATCTGCTCCTATAAATACCCCAGTGATTTCAAAGAAAAGTATGCTATTTGATATTGGGCTAAGTGCTGTAAGATTTTAAAAAGAAAAGGTTGAGCTAACTGCTGAAGAGAAGAAATCCGGGAAGAGAACGAGATAAGGCCAAGAGGTAAATCTCAGATCCAACCTACCATATACTTGATCGAAGCTCTGTGTAGAGACCCCTGCTACCGATGGAGAAAGCCTGAGAGGGAAGCTCTTCCTGCCATCGAAACCATCCTATCCGGCAAGCAGACCTCTATCGAATTTGTGCCAAGACATTGGCACCTGATTGTATCTGTTCTATCTCTCTTCCATTGTATTCCATATTTTCTTTATCTCTTCATTCACACATCATGTATCAAATACTTAGTAGAAATATTAAATGTTTTGATAGATTTCGTTTACCATTTTCTGTCTAGTTCCATTCACCCATTAGTCACTTTCTTCATGATGTTTTCTTAATCCCTTGATGAGTAATATGAATCACCAAGAACTTAATATGTATTAAAGTTATAAAATACGTTTAGCTAAAGCATGTTAGACGGCATCTTCACCTGTGAGAGCAGAAGTGAAGATGTCATTCTGATCTATCGAGGAAGGTCAGAAGAGTGCGTTAACTAAGGCGAGTAGTACTTCCAGACATGGAAGCAACCTTGAGTTCATTACGTAAGACTGTTTCACCATAGACATGTGGGAAACGCGGCCGATCACTGAGAGGTGTACGCCAAGAGAAGAGTGGAACAGTATTTGTACCTTCAATTCAATTAAGAACTTGCGTTGTTTGTAATACTTATCTTTCTCTTTCTAATCTGTTCACAAGACTTGTCGTCGCATCCCACGTCTTTGCACAACCTTCACAACCAGCCTTAATCCTAGTATCTGGCACATAAAACCTGTATCTTGTAACATCTAGCTTAGGTTTATTGTATTTTTATGTTTTATCACATCTTTACCGCTTTCCTTTATTTTACTGCAATTTACATACCGTACACACCTTTTATAAAGAATTAAAAACCCAGTCGCATATACAATAAACATACCGCAATAACCGACACCACTTCCCCGTGTTCGATCTCGGATCACACCGAGAAACTTGCGGTGGAATTACACTTGGTTCCATCGTAAGGAAACTTATGACAACGCAGGGCATACTACCTAAGCATCCCTAATTAACGCATAAATAGTAGTAGTATCGCATCATTATGAGCATTTAATATCATACATACCGAAGGCGTGACAATGGATCATCCATTTTCAGCGCTTTTAGCCCCTTCCCCTCTCTTCTCTCTTCCACTTTCTATTTGGGTGTTCACTTTGTAATTAATCGGGTAGATTTCGGGTTGTAGCTTCTCAATCTCTACGGGAAGGTAAGATTTCGGTTTTTTAGCTTAGGGATTTGGAGGAACTCAATGTTATTTTTAAAGATTCTGACTTTATGATGTATATGATCTTGTTTGTGGGTTTCAATATGAGTTTTGTGTTTATGAATGGCATGATTCTATTATTGATAGACGACCAATAATTAGTTGTGCGTTTTGAATGCTTAGAGATAACTTTTAATATGTGACATATGATTATGAGTTAATCTCAAATAAAGCAATAGGTTAGTTAGGCTTGCAATTCATTATTTATAATGAATAGTAGTTTGTCCTATCAACCTAGACAGAAACCATAATTAGTGTATAACTAGACAGTGGAAGTTAATTAACTTATCTTAGCGTTATCCCTAGAACTTAATGTGGTTATGTCAATATGTTTAGTATGGGTTTATCTATGTATGTTTAGCTTATTAGGTAATTAGGACCATTGATTGGATTTCTATCTAATTGAACATTTACAAAGACCCTCTCGACTAAAGTGTTCGAGGGTCACCTAGTAGGATTAGGTCTACGAGATATTTATCATTAGGACAAGTGGGAGAATATATGGGTATTTAATACCCTAGTTTATTGTATTTATATTTTTTGTTCTATCAGTGTAACTTAACATTGTATATATTTGTATATATTGATCCACTAAAGTTTTAGTCCAAGTGAGAGTATTCTTGGGTTTTATGACTTAAAACTGCAGTTTGTAAAGTTAAACATATTCTATTATCAATAAAAGATGTTATTCAACATTTCTTCAATAAAGGTATCCTATTAATTGTATTCATAAAGTCTAAATCCAATAAACTAAGATTCATGGCTATTATATGAATACTTGAACTTTATATAGGGACATAAAGATGGATGAAGTTCGAGTAAATAGCCAAAACAGTCTATATTACATGATTAAGGTTAGGTACCTTATTATGGTAACACTATTGGATGTGCCCTATTTTGTTCTTGTTACAAGTTGTTGTAAAGATACTACAAATGAAGTAATCTAGATTTGTTCATGTAATGACATGAGGAGTGGGGGCATCCTATGCAATGAGTTTGTAAAGATCGGACCAAGAAATAAGTCACTCTTACCTTTTAACGTTGTTTACTATTTAAGACTAACTATTTCACTTAGATGACCTAGGTAACTCGATCTTAATCCTAAGCTAACTATGAACTCCTGTTTATTCAGGATTATCCGTAGATTTGCATAGTTGAGGGTTGGCTCAACAGCGTCAGCTCAATAAGTCACTGACTTGAGAGGGTTATGTTTATGGGAAGACCATAATAGGTTGTTTATTAGAGAATTAGTGGGACTTAAGAAGTTAGATATAGGGTAAAATGGTAATTTGACCCAACTGTAATTACGAGCGATTCGTGAAGGGTCGACTTACTGTTGATTATTTATATCCATGGACATAGAAATATATCTACAGTGTGAAAAGTGTGGTTGTGGGTCTTTAGTGGAGTGACTTGCAGTTAATGAATGTTAATTAATTTAATTAAAGAGTTTAATTAATAAATCTCGTATCATTGGAGCTTCTAATTTATATGTCCATAAGGTTCCATTGCTAGTTCACTAAGTGTAAAACAAGAATCAATTTATTTTGGATTAATTTGACTTGTTCAAATTAAATAATAAATTAATTGTATATGATATAATTAATATAATGTATATAGATACATTATAACATAAAGTTAATTTTGAATAAGATTCAAAATTATACTTTATTATATGAGATAGATAAATATTTGAATAAGATTCAAATATTATTTATATGAATGAGATTCATATAAAATTATAAGTTAAAATTAATATGAATATGATTCATACTAAAACGATAGGTTATATGAAAGAATAATATATTTGAATAAGATTCAAATACTAAATAATATGAATGAGATTCATATTATAACTATAGGTTAATTTTAATATGAATGAGATTCATACTAAAATTATACATTTTATTTAATATGAATGATATTCATATTAAAACTATAGATTCAATTTTGATGCGAATGAGATTCATATTAAAAGTATGATATATGAGAGGAAAGTCATTTGAATATGATTCAAATTTTACATTAATTAAATATATGATATTTAGTTTATTTACTTTAATTAATTAAATTAAATAGGATTTAATTTATTTAAATATAAAAGTTAACTCCCCTGCAGTTAGCAAGGGAGTTAACATTTGAGTGAGGGGAGTTATCTCCCCTGACACACATCTTATTCAAAGAAGTGTTCTATGATGAACAAGGAAGACAAAAGAAGAGTTCTTCTGGATAAGCATTGCACAGATTTTCCTTTCTATACAATAATACACACACACTCTCTCAAAAAGATTTTTTTTTTACAAAACCAACATTCTGTAAAAATCGTTATTCCCTTCTCCAAATTAGGGATCCTACCATCTTGATTCTTGTCGAAGAATAGCAAGTAAGGCCTGGTGGTGGTGTGTTATTGGAGTTTGTGCAGAGAACTTCAAGGGTGATATTCATGATAAGAAATGTTTGTGACATTGAGAGGGAAGCATTGAAGATGGTCTTCAAGGGTTAGTCCTCTTTTTTCCCTAAACAACATGCTTATAAGTTATATGTTTATCTAGTGTATTGTATGTTTCTTTATTTTTCAAGTTGTCTGAAATGAATTTCGAAAGCACACATGTTCACACGTTTTCGCTGAGGATTCAATTCCTTTAATTGGTATTGAGCGAAATCATGCTTTTCATTTTGTTTTTGATTGAAAAACGAAGAAATAGCGGGTAGCTTTTTATGCATCTGATGTATGGATCTACAAAATAGGCAATTTCAAATTTTGGCATTTAGATTATATTTTTGCATTGATGAGATCGATGTAAGGGCCTGTTGTTTTGGTTACTTTATTTATATACTCGATTCTGTAAGTTCATGTCAATCGAGGAGCAATAGTTGTAAAGGAGATCGACGGAAAATGAAGCAAAATCAGGCGAAAAATGAAATAGAGAAAAGCATTATGCGCTGGCTGCGGCACAAAAGGCCCAGCACTGTGGTGCTAGGCGACAGTGTCATGGTGCAGTTGCCTAGCGTTGCGACTATCACACCCCGCCCCAGACCACCTTCTTAGCCTAGAGAAAGGCGTGACTGCAGCATTTACCAACCCTTGGGCTGACACTTACTACCTAATAACTCTTACGGAATAACTCTGATACCAATTATAATTCATATGCAACGGGACGTCTTTAGGCCCATAATTTATTAAATTAGAAACATAATATGTTTAAAGTCATCACAACACTAGTTTTATCAGTCCCAAGAGCCAATACCCTAGTCCCTATATGAACAACAGTAATATGTGTACAATATTAACAGTAACCACCTAGCAAATGGTTACAAGTCTTTTGGTCCTTTAGTGGTAGAGCAGATGCATAGCTATCTTTAGAGGATTTGACCGCTACCTGTTGGGGGGAGGGGGGGCACTACATTTGAAAACGGGGTGAGCTTACGCCCAGTGAGTGACCCAAAAACATAGCTAATTCTCATGCAAAATCTCAATAAAAATTTTAACTGAAACATAAGTTTCTACAGTACTTGTACTACAGCATAAACATTTTCCAAGCATAAAACATATAAAGTTGTTTTAATCATAAAACAATAAAACCATTTCTCAATTCAAAGTACCCCACTGTGGGTAAAACAATCCCAACACCAACTACTAGTCCAAAGATAACCCTTTTGCTCAATCTCTGACTCTATTTACCTGTGGCCATACTAAGTACCGTCACACATTAGATACTTCTGCTCAGATACCTTCTCAAATGTCCTTCAGTATCGAGCTACTAGGATACCTTCTCAAATATCCTTCAGTATCCTGTTGGCTTAGTACCTTCTCAAACGTCCTTCAGTACCAATAGATACCTTCTCAAATGTCCTTCAGTATCTAGTTGGGCGGATACCTTCTCAAATGTCCTTCGGTATCACGATTTAAGTAAAACTAGTCATAAATGACTTTTCTCTTTATAGCATGTAAAGTAGAACACATATAAATCATGGCTTTAAAGATGCTAATGCATGCTGAACATATTTAACACATATAAATCGTTTTTCAACAATTTCTCACACAGGCATGCGTTTAAAACACAATTCATAACTTGCTTGGAAATCACTTCATAAAACTAGTAGGCATGAGAATATTCATTAAAACATGTTTTCTATAACATGTGGTAATCAAACATTTTAAGCAAAATGTTTTAGTCAAAACATTTTAGCCACTCACCTTGATTTCTTAGGAGCTTTTCACTCTAGTACCTCCTCGGGCTCCTTTTCCTCCCTAGAATCTAGATTCAAATTGCAGCTTAGATTACTCATAGTTCTGAACCTTATTTTGAAATACTTCTTTTTACAAAATTATTCTAAAATTTCTCAGGAAGCTTACCCTAAATTTTAAGCTCAAAACTTCCCGTGATTTGGCCGTAATCATAGAATCTTCAAGACTGGCCCAGACTAATCCGATAGTTTGACTCTTCTGCCTTCTTTTCAATCTCCAGCCCGATTCCTTTGATTTTTTCCTCCAGTAGCCTCACTCTGAAAACTAGACTCTCAGAGCTTTCAGATGGCTTTAGAATCACTCCAAACGCACGAGTAGATTGGGATATCTCCTCGTCCCAAATTGATGTGTTCTCCTCAACCCTCACTGTCCAATGCATCCACTTATGACTAAAGCATGGGTTTGGCACCAATGCATGATTTGCTCCACTCTCCCTCTCTTTTCACATAATTTTTGAATTTTTGATTTGAAAATGAAGTCTTAAGGCTCTATTTATAGGCGTCCAGACTTCCTCCGGTGTTGACACCACCTACTTGGCTACATGGCCAAGTGTCTACCCCTCCCTTCATCAATGCAGTCTTGCATCATCTTGGCCCAAGGTGTCTTCTCTACATGCGTCCACCTCAATTTCTTAGCCCTTAAGAATTTCTCTCAACAAGACATATGGTTTGGCTGACGTTTCCTTTGTGACCTCACCCTTATGCGTCCAACTTTTGCCTAACGCATAGCATAACAATTTAACTTAGCCATTGCAAGAAATTATCCATCACCAATGCATAGGGTGACCTTCTATCCTTCAATGCATGGCTCACTTGCACGGCTTGCTTGGCATGGGCGCATGGTGTTGGTCACCATTGCATAGGTGTGTTTGGCCGCTCGACGCATGGGTGTGCGGCTTGTGCTGCTCACTCGCTCACACGGCTGCATGGACGCACGGCATAAGGTGCGTGCTTGGCTCACTTGGCAGCGCATGGCAACGCTCAACGTGTGCATGCATGGGCGCTCGACAGGTGTGTGCAACGCATGGGGTATGGCTGCTCGATCGGTGTGCACAATGCATGGCACACCCCTTCAATAGTACGCTCAGCGCATGGGTGTGCCTGCTCGACGCATCTCGCTCTCAATGATCTCGCTCTCGCTAATCTCGCTCTCACTAATCTTTCTCTCAATGATCTCGCTCACAACAATCTCGCTCTCAACGATCTTACTCTCAACGCTCTCAACGATCTCGCTTTTAGCTATTGTGAGTGTTGTTTATCTCCGTGCAATCACTACACGATCATCCATCTCATTGCGCCGCTCACCTACTTGACAATTGTCTACCCAGTGCCTTACATATAACACCACGCTTTCTTTGCTCTTGCTCACGTATACCCAACGCATGATCTTGGCAATGCCTTTTGCCTAAAATTAGACCAATCATGCGTTCACCCCTACAAACGAAAGTCGCCTTTCCTCTCACCTTATGTGTTAATGTCTCTTAGCACCTGGTTCCTTTTTTACTTTACACTTAGGCAAATTTCGTTACAATTTTACCAATTAAAACTCAACTTAAATTATTCAAGGAAAATCTACTTAACACTTAGAAATTTCCTTCCCTTTAACATAAGATTTAATTTTCACTTAGTTAATTTCTTTTATCACCTGCTTAAGTAAGGAAAATAGAAATCCGGGTTTCATAGCGACGTCATGTCGCAACATAGTATTACGCTGCGACAAAATGTTACAGCGCCATGGCGCTCTTCAACAGCATCGCAACGCTTTGAGGCCAACACACGTGATTTTTAGACGATTGGAGGATGTGGGTTCGAGCCAGAGGTGGTGCAGATTCAGCTTTTTTAGTTTTATTTTATTTTATTTATTTATTTATTAAATTGATATAATTTCGTTATATTAATTTAATTGATTTTAGATTTCCAAAATTCAGTTTATTTTGCTGATTAATTTAATTTTTTGCATATGATGTATGATTAAATTAATGTTTTGATTATATGTTGCATAATGTATGTCATACAGTTTAAAATCACATCTTAGTATAAACATATTTATGCATTATTTTTAATATAAGTGTTATATTATATGGTTGCATGATTTAATAAGTATGCACATGCATCATATTTTATGTTATATTATATGGTTGCATGTTATAATAAGCATGGCATGCATTTTTTTTTTAATATGTGTTATATTATATGCTAGCATGCTTATTATTTTCATTAGTATTAATATAAGAGTTATATTAGTTGATGAAAAGGCATGATCATGCATCATATTTAAATATAATTGTTATATTTAAAGTTTAGCTTAATTCCTAAAGTATTTACATGCATGATTATACTATATGGTTTGCATGATTATTATATAAGTGTCATATTATATGTTTTAATGTTCGTTTAAAAGTTTGTCTTGCTATATAGTTATTCATTAACATTAATATAAGAGTTATATTGTGTGTGTTAATGGATGTGATATGCATGAGATATGGTTTTATTAATTTGTTTATGTTGGATAATACCATTACTAGAAGAGACTTACATTTCAATAGGATGACAATAAGGGACTTGACCTTAATTCTGAGTGAGTTGTGAAGTCATATTTGTGTGGGCAATCCTTTGATCTGTATGGGTGAGAGTGGCTATGTTAGCTGACTCGATTTGTCCGATTAAGGAGCTAGGAACACAACTACACAAGATTGAATTCATTCTTTCCCGACCTTGGGGAAAGTAGATAAAATTGCTCTCTTAACAGCTAACTCTAGGTTTGGAACAATGAGGCCTTAACTTCTCACTAGCCCGAGAGGTGTCAGTTTATAGTTGAACTATAAGCTATTTGTTCATTAGAGGAACCAGTGGTACTTAAGAAGTTAGATGTAACTACAAGGGTGAAACAGTAATTTGACCCAACTTAGTTATGAGCGATTTGTGAAGGGTTAGCTCCTATTGATTGGTTATATTCGTAGAGACAGAAATATATCTGTAGTGTGAAGAGTTCAACTATCGATCTTTCGTGGAGTGGCTGGTAGTTAATGGATATTGATTAATTTAATTAATTAATCTCATATCATTGGACCTTCTAATCTATAAGTCCATAAAGGTCCCTTTGTTAGCTCATTAAAGGATAGTAATGAGGAACAATTTGAACTGTTTAAATAAATTGAGGAAATTTTATACAATGAGATTAATATATAAAGGTTACATATAGATTTGATCTATTATCCAAATTATAGAAGAGAGAAATATTTAAATATTAAATTCATGTGAATTAGATTCATGAAGAATTAATTAATTATAATGTTAGAGATATGGATACATATAAATATATGATGTTTATATGTTGATTAATTAACTATATATTAAATAGGATTTAATATATGGTTATTTAATTTATATGTCAATTAATTAAATAAGAGTTATTTAATTAATTAGTATTAGGGATGGAAAAGGAAATACTTAGAGAATGGGTTAACCCTTCCTCACATAAATACATCCTTATAGCCCATTTAGGCAAGGATTTTCATTGTGCAAAAGAAAAACCTAGCCTTCACCAAATCCCTCCCTACTCTCTCAACAAATTCTCTCTACCTCGTCCTCTTCCAAGTGTTAGAGACCACACTTCTAACCTTGGAATCTTAGAGAATAACAAGCTTATTTTTATGATGGTGTTCTTGATCGTTGAGGAGGCGTTCATGAGACAAGTAAGAGAAATTTACGAGAACGAAATTCAACAAAGCTGAGGTCTTTTTATCACTTTTATCCTTCTTCTATATTATGTTGATTTTTGATGTTTATCCTTTATTCTTCTTGTGTGAACTGTTGTCAATTGTTTCTATTAAATGGAAAAACTAAATACAAGGGGATCTCACGCTTCTATGGGAATTTGATTCCCTTCCATTTATAATTGTTATTATTCAATTAATAATATCGCAAGATGCATATGTTTGAATTGTATGCTAGCCTAATGCAATTAGGATAAGGGTATCTAATAGAACTAGATGTCGAAAGATTCCTCAAAATGTTCCTTCTATTCCAATTGATGGTGTGTCTTTTCACTGTGAAGAAAGTGTTTGAAAATCGAAGTATGTTGTGCAACGACGGATAGCTGATGAACACAATATATATGATAAAACCCAATCGTGTTTGGCCATAATGGAGCTCATTAATCAAGTTGGTTTAATGAAGTTGTTACACAAATTTGCCCCTTCTTGAAGGAACTCTTATACAAGAGTACCTCTGAGCGGAAACAGATCGTTCCAAACTCATTGTGACAGAATTACTATATTTACATTCTAACATAATAGATATGCAATAAACAACATATTACCGGCATGCTTTGAGAACTAAATTACAAGAGAACAAGAAAACATACCAATTGAAGAACCTTTCTTCACCGAAATCTCGCTCTTGAACAGGGACTGCTCCTCTCACTCTCGCTGGAATGTCCAAGCAATCATTCACCAAATCACCGGTCGTCTACCCACGAACGGTCTCCACACGAACATAGCAATGGGGATGACACCACCACTTAGAACCCTCGATATTCTTGGTGTGAGAATCTATGAGGTGTAGGCTCTATTGGATTTGGAAGAGGGAAGGAGGAAGGAAGATCGTATACCACGACTAAACAAGTGAGAGAATATCGGGTCTATCATATAGAGAATGTTTGATCATTTGGGAAGTGGCACACAATCATTTAGTAAATAGGTTGCGAGCGCATAGACGATCGTTTAGTAAATGCTCAGGCGCACAATCGTTTAGGAAAGAGCTAGATGATTGTTTAGTAAATGTTATGCAAATGTTTAGAAAGAAGCGTGCGTGTATGCGATCATGTAGAAACATTGATCTATCGTGTAGTCTCTCGGTTTGCTATGCAATACGTTGTATACACCATACGTGAGCGAATGACCGATCTCTATGCAAAATGAAAACGATTTTCATTTTATTCTTCAGATACGAAATATGAATGAAACCTCCCACTATCACATGGTACGGAGAAAACACCGGCATAATTATCCTATAATTATCCAATTAAAATTAATAAATATAATCATATTATATTCATTAAACTATAGTTTAATATCACATCATATGCAATACATTAAACATAACCTTTTCTCCTCCACTAGATATAAATCATATTTATATCATTTTCCTCCAAATAATGTATCTCATACATAAACTTAATCATATCATATATAATTAACTAGTTCAATCATATCATATATAATTAAACTCCCTTTTGTCAATTTGAACATTTCAAACTGACCCAAAAACTGATTCTCATCTTGAATCCATTGAGCTACCAATGGGACCTTATGAACCTATGGCTCGAAGCTCCGACGATACGTGAATAGCTAACTAAACTCTTTAGCCACGACATCCACCATCCGTTAACTGCCAGACATTCCACTAAAGACCGACAGCTGAACTCTTCTTACTGCAGTTATATTTCTGTTTCCATCAAATATAAACAATCAACAGTACGATAACCCTTCACAGATGCTCGTAAGTACAGTTGGGCCAATTTACCGTTTTGTCCCTATAGTTACATCTAACTCCTTAAGTACCACTGATCCCTCTAATAAACAATACAATATAGTCTTACTATGTGTGGACACCTCTCGAGCCATGAGAAGGTGTGTGGTGCCACATCGTTTAAGCCCCAGGATCAGCCTTTAAGGGATCAATCTATCTACTTACTTCTGCTTCGAGGAAGGAGTGAATTCCATATTGTGTACCTGAGTTCCCAGCTCCCAAATTAGAAGAATCCTCAAAGTGGTAGGTTTAAGTCGGCGATCTGGCCACTCTCACCCGTGCAAATCAAAGGACCGCCCTCAAAGGTAGGAGTTCCCAACTCACTCAGGATTGAGGTCATATTACCTATGGTCATACTAATGAAATGAAGTCTCTATCATAAACGACGTTATATGATGAGACTTTAACACTTCATGGTTCTGTCTTATACAAACTCTTTGTATAGGATGCCCCCGCTCGCATGTCCCCACATGAATGATAGAGATCAAATCACCTGTAACAAGGCACTACACTTGTAACTATTCTACAAAGCGAGCCGCATCCGTAGTATTATGAGGATAAGGTTTCCCTCCTATATCCATATACTACAGACCATTTTGGTTATCATTTAAGACACGATCCACTTGTATGTCTCCACATACATGCTTAAGTTACAAACGACAACCAGGGATTTTAGTTTATTGGTTTGTGGTAAAACAAATAAAACATCCAAATATTCATAGACAAAAGTGTGAATAAAATATCATATATTATACATCACAAGCTTTTGTTCAAATCTATGTTTACAAACTACAGGACATGAGAGTTTAAGGAATCATCCCTAACAATCTCCCACATGTCTTAAACCGATTAGGGTGTACATACAACTAGTACAAAACAATAAACTAAGGTACTAAGGCCCAGTACAATAATATCTCCCACTTGCTCTAGTCCAGCTGCGAGCGATTTCGTAGACCCATGCTCTGAAGGTGACCCTCAAACACTGTCATCGTGAGAGCCTTCGTAAACAAGTCAGCAACGTTGTGCTCCGAAGCAATCTTCGTGACTATCACATCCCCTTGATGCACTATCTCATGGATCATATGATACTTCTACTCTATGTGTTTGTCGTGCCTATGACTCCTGGGCTTCTTAGAGTTTGCCACAGCACCACTATTGTCACAATAAAGGGTGATGGGCCTAGATATGTCTGGAACCACTTCTAGACTTGTCAAACACTTCCTGAGCTAAACGGCCTCCTTAGCAGCTTCACAAACTGCTACGTACTCAGCCTCCATCGTGGAGTTGGCGATGTATCTCTGCTTAGTGCTTCGCCAAACTACTGCTCCTCCGTAAGAAGTAAAAATTGACCCTGAAGTAGACTTTCGAGAGTTCTTATCAGTCTGAAAGCAGAATCCATGTATCTAGTAAGGATTAAATCCTTAGTTCCATACACGAGCATGTAGTCCCTCGTTCTTTGAAGATACTTGAGGATGTTCTTAACTGCAGTCCAGTGACTCAAGCCTGGGTTAGAGCAATACCTACCGATATTCCCACAGCATAGCAAATGTCTGGCCTAGTACAAAGCATCGCAGCATCAAACTAACAATGTGGCAGGATGTATGGGACCCGTCTCATCTCCTCAACCTCCTGAGGCATCTTAGGACACATTTCCTTAGACAAAGTAACTCCATGTCTGAACGGTAGTAGACCCCTTTTGGAGTTCTGCATCGAGTACTTGAGCAACATCTTTTCAATTTACGATGCATGAGACAATGCTAGCACTTTGTTCTTACGATCCCGAAAGATTTGTATACCCAGAACAAGCTAATCCTCTCCTAAATCTTTCATTTAGAATTGGGTCGCTAACCAGTTCTTAACTGCAGCCAGTAATCCTACATCATTCTCAATGAGTAGGATATCGTCTACATACAACACTAGGAAAACTACTAAACCGTTGATGATCTTCTTGTAGACACAAGGCTCATCAATGTTTTGGTCAAAGTCGTACGATTTGATCGCAATATCAAACTGAATATTCCAAGATCAAGACACCTATTTCAGCCCATAAATGGACCAATTCAGTTTGCAAACTTTTTGCTCTTGACCTTGGGCAATGAATCCCTTGGGTTGCACCATATACATGGTCTTCTCAAGATTTCCATTCAGAAAGGTTGTCTTGACGTCCATTTTTCAAATATCATAATCATAATAAGCAGCAATGGACAGGAGGATGCAGATAGACTTCAATATGGCAACAAGCAAGAAAGTCTTCTCATCGTCGACTCCCTCCACCTAGATATAACTCTTTGCCACAAGTCGAGCCTTGAAGGTTTGTACCTTCCCATCAACACCTCTTTTCTCTTGTAGATCCATTTATAACCTATAGGTCTTACCCCATCAAGCTGATCTACAAGATCCCACACTGAGTTGAAGTTCATCGACTCCATCTCGAGATCCATGGCTTTGATCCATTCATCTTGGTCAACATCCTCCATTGCCTTTTTATAAGACAATGGATCCTCAACGTCACCATCAGCTACCATAGCTAGGATTTTTATGAAACCCAGATAGCGAACAGGTGGGTTTGCAACCCTCCCACTGCATCGAGGTTCCCTCAACTCTTGAGGTGGAACCGACCTACCAGATGAACTATCATCAACAACTCTTATTGATAAAGCAGGCCCTTCAACAACTCTTGTTGAAGTTTCAGTAGTTTCGTTGGAAAGCTCATGCAACACAACCTTACTATATGGATTATGCTCCCTAATATGATTCTCCTCCAGGAAGGTAGCATTCGTAGAAACAAACACTCTATTTTTTGACGGATCATAAAAGGAACACCCTCATGCACCTTTGGGGTAGCCTACAAAGAGGCACAACCTCAATCGTGGTTTCAATTTCTTTATATTAGCCTCAAGCACATGTGTTGGGCAACCCCATATGTGGAAGTGATGTAAACTAGCTTTATGCCCATTCCACAACTCCATAAGTGTTCTTGCAACACTCTTGGAAGGAATACAGTTGAGTATATACACCGGAGTCTCCACTGCAAAAACGAGTCCGATAAGAAAGCGTAACTCATCATCGAACGAACCATGTCCAACAAGATTTTGTTTCTTCTCTCTGCTACATCATTCTATGGAGGTGTACCCGACGCTAAGAGTTAGGAAATGATTTCATGTTCTATCAAATAGTCTTGGAAACCCCAGAAACTCTCCACCTTAATCCAATCGAAGTGTCTTAATCTGTCTATTCAATGCATTTTCAATTTCAGTCTTGAACTCTCTGAACTTTTCAAAGGATTCAGACTTCCTTTGCATCAGATAAACATACCCATACCTAGAGTAATCATCAATAAAACTGATAAAATACTCATAGCCTCCCTTAACTCGCACATTCATAGGACTACAAAGGTCAGAATGTACTAACTCTAGAGGCTCTTTAGCTTGATAACCTTTTCCAGTAAAAGGTCTTTTAGTCATCTTACCCTTGAGGCAAGATTCGCACACCGGTAAAGAATTTTCTTCACCAACCTCTCAATTCTATTGAGATTGATGTGTCTTAATCAAAGGTGCCAAAGTTGGGCATTTTCTTTTGGAGAAACACGTTGACGTTTATTTTGAGTTATGGCAGTTTTATACATCTCTATGTTATGGAGGGAACTTAATGTTAACAGTCTTAGCACATATAAGTTATTTGCCAGTTTTAATGTACAGATCTCAACTCCATCTTTATGAATAAACACTTTATCCACATTAAAACTAAAAGTATATTTACACTGTAACAAGCAGTTTACAGAAATTAAGTTCCTTTTCAGCTCAGGAACTACCAATACATCTTGTAAAATAAGAAATTTGTTCTGTAAAGTCAACTGGACTCCTCCCATTGTCACAGCTGAGATGACATACTCGATGCCTACTCGTATCGTCATCTCACCAGCCTCCAGCTGTCGCCAGGATCTAATCTCCTAAAAAGAAGCTGTCTCTTATACACATCTAGATGTGTATAAGAGACAAATGTCCATCTTGGTTGCAGTGGAAACACTTTCCCTTGTCAACCGGCACCGGATGCCTATTTCACTAGGCAAAAGATGGTAGGTTAGCAAGCGCCTTCCCCTTCCCCTTACCACCCTTCTTCTCCTTCCAATTTCCAATGTTAGAATGAGAAGGTACAGATTTCGTCCCTGAGGTCGAACCTCGATGGAACGTCTTTGAAGACGAAGCAACATTTGCCTCACTTCCCCTCTTTTCCTTACTTTTCAGTAAGGATTGATATGTTTACAACTCGTTGAGGAGAGTTGTAAGGGTATAGTCCACTTTGTTAAGAATCGCATTGCTAACAAAGTGTAGGAAGCTTTCCAGAAACGAATGCAGGATGATGCTAACCTGACTGCCCTCATCGATTTTAGACTCATTCATTTCCGCCAAATTGAAGTGGACCATCATGTTAAGCAGTGTTCACGAACAAAGGTGCCTTCCTCCATTTTGGAGTTGAAGATGTATTTCAGAGCCTCATGCTTGAGATGTTCAGATGGTTGTCAGAACATCCCCCGCAGGGACTCCATGATCTCACTCGCTGAGACCATGGGCTCATTCTTCTTGGCCAACATGTCACTAAGACTGGCCAAGATATAGACTCGGGCCTTCTTATTCGCCTGTGTCTAACACTCGTATGCCTCTCGAAAATTTCGAGCGGCATTATAAGCTGGAATAGGAAGACGCTCCTCCGTAAGGGCGAACATGAGATCCTTGATGATTAGTATTGTCGTGATCATATGTTTTCAACTACCATAATTGTCACCAGTTAACTTGTCGGCGCGAAGCAAAGCAATTATGGCTGTAGCCATTTTAAAACCGTTGCTAAAAAATGAATAAACTTTTATAAGTCTTTTCTTAAACCACATTTTAACACCAATTAGTTTTAGCAAAATAGTTACCAAATACCCTAAGTGAAAAGACATCTATTTCGCAATGATGCCTCAGCGATGCAGGAAAAACGTCACCAGTGGGGTGATCAGATGCCCCTTCACTAGGATGAGACACTCTCAACCATTAGGCAGAACCAACTCTTGGAACTGAACCTAACAGTCACCATTTGTTCGGTCCAGAACTGTTAACCCTTAACAATATCACGTAAGTGTAACCCCTCATTTTCGGCCGCAGAGTCTCACCCTAATGCGCCCACCATAAGAAAAAAGCAGATTAGGACAAGAGACTAAGTAACCTTATCCTATACAAGAGAACAAATAAAGAAACGTGCAAAACTGTCATCCTATAGGGGGACACTCCCAGGGTGCCTTGAAGCGATGCATATAAACTTTATTCAACCTAACAAGAGAGACCGTGAGATATGTTGTCGCACATCCTGCTCCCACTTACTATGAACATTCTCTCCATCCACCTCGATATTGACCTACCCAAACACCATCATTTAGGGGGACATTCCCAGGGTGCCACGAGGCTGAGGATAGATCTCACGGTGTGGAAAATAAGGGAGAAACACGAGAGGTTTAAATGAAGCATCAGATGCCCCAAGTACCTCCCACTGAATGTTCTACCTAGAGGTTCATTAACTTAGACAATCCGACTACTGATTTTAATCTAAGTCAGTTTAATCCGCTAAAAAACAACTTGTTTTTGAAATTCAACAAGTTTAAGTAGTCACATTAAACTCTTTAATGGACTATCCTTATTCTTGTATGCATGCATCAAATCTATCTAATTCATCTTTCCAGGTAGGTTCCCAAGTAAGGGTGTTTTGTTTCAGTCACCTTAAATACCCCAGCCTAGACAGAATCTACCTTAGACAAAAAGTCCCTTATAGATAGATTTGCTATACTTTAACCTTTTATTAGCCAATTTAATCCTATTAAACTGACTAAAAGATTAAAGCCTAAGTTTTCTAATCATATTAGAACCGTGATCTGAGGTTTATCTCCACCAAGTTTTAAAACATTTTTAGAACCATGATTCAAACCTAAGTTGGCATGCACGTCTTTCTTGTAGATTTTAGTTCTAATTTCCTTACAACTTTTATTGAAGAAACAACTAAAACCACATTGCCACACAACTAGGTATTTATAACACGTATAAATTTAACCTATGTGTCATGCTTCATGCAATGTCCGTTCATTATTATACATAACTTTTATATACAAGTAACGAACCAAGCAAACATGTTCCATACACCCTTATACTATAACACTTATAATATAAAGATGATGCATGTCTATGCTTTATGCATGCATAAATATAACTCTTATATTATATGATGCATGAGCATGCTCTTACGTAATTTAAATCATGCTTCTCTAAATCATAACACTTATAATAAAGAGATCATACATTACCAATGCATAACTTAAGGTGGGATTTTTCTATATGGTATACCATATGACATATAAATAAAACATACATCCTATGTACATTCACAAAGATTAATGGATCGAGATGAACCACCTCAAAATCAGAAAGGAAAAATTCTATCTAATACGTTTTTCATTGAGCAAACCGGTTCATAGGCGAACCGGGTCTTGAACCGCCCGGGCAAAGCTCCCATCATTTAGTAAAGGCAGCCAGGTATATGATTGTTTAGCTACGATCGAGTACCAATAACTATGCGATGAAGCATGAGGTGCTAGATCGTTTAGCGCACAAGAAAAAAACACGCAAGTTCTAAACAATCATTTAAACGACAACGTAGTTGTGAAGCCCGATCATCTAGACGATCACTTAACAAGCGCTTACGTAAATGATTTACTCCGCGATCATATAGTCAGGAACTAAGCGATGAAGCTTGCTGAGCTACACGATCGTCTAGTATGCGCGCGTTAACCAACTCTCGAGTATCCGATACTCAACGATCATCTACCCCATCTTTTACTCGACCCGACCAACGCTTAGTCGTCTTCATCCTCGAAGAACAGCAACCCTTGCCTTGAAGCTTCTTCACGAACGACTCACAGACTCAAACTCTTTGAAATTACAAACTTGATAGCAGTTAATATGCCCAAAAATGTAAGGGCCCTTACAATTAACTTCAAATATAAAAGAATTAAACAATCCAGAGGTTTCATCCCAGAAACTCCATTAATTCCACATCCACAAACTATTTAACACTTAAACAGAGAGTAGACATGTTTTTACCCACCGAGAAAGTAAATTCAATTATTTTCATCAATGAATTTGTAATATCAGAACCTGGCTCTGATACCAATTAAAGGAACACTTATACAAGAGTACCTCTGAGTGGAAGCGGATTGTTCCAAACTCATTGTGACAGAATTACCGCATTTACATTCTAACAAAATAGATATGTAATAAACAACATTTTACCGACATGCTTTGAGAACTAAATTACAAGAGAACAAGAAAACATACCAGTTGAAGAACCTTTCTTCACCGAAATCTCGCTCTCGAACAGGGACTGCTCTTCTCGCTCTCGTTGGAATGTCTAAGCAATCATTCACCAAATCACCGATCGTCTACCCATGAATGGCCTCCACACGAACACAACAATAGGGATGACACCACCACTTAGAACCATCGATATTCTCGGTGTGAGAATCTAGGAGGTGTAAGCTCTGTTGGATTTGGCAGAGGGAAGGAGGAAGGAAAATCATATACCACAACCAAGAAAGTAGGAGAATATCGAGTCTATTTTATAGACAATGCTTGATCGTTTACGAAGCAGTACACGATCATTTAGTAAATAGGTTGCGATCATATAGATGATCGTTTAGTAAACGCTCGGGAGCGCGATCGTTTAGGAAAGAGTTAAACGATCGTTTAGCAAATCCTATGTGATCGTTTAGAAAGAAGTGTGTGTGCATACGATCATGTAGAAACGTTGAGCTATTGTGTAGTCTCTCGGTTTGCTATACGATAGGCTTTATACACCATACGTGAGCGAATGACCAATCTCTTTGCAAAATGAAAATGATTTTCATTTTATTCTTTAGTTACGAAAACTGAATGAAACCTCCCACTATTACACGGTTATGGAGAAAACACCGGCACAGTTATCCTATAATTGTCCAATTAAAAATAATAAATATAATCATATTATATTCATTAACCTATGGTTTAATATCACATCATATGCAATACATTAACCATACTCTTTTCTCCTCCACTTGATATAAATCATATTTATATCATTTTCCTCCAAATAATGTATCTCATACATAAAGTCAATCATATCATATATAATTAACTAGTTCAATCATATCATATATAATCAAACTCCCTCTTGTCAATTTGAACATTTCAAGCTGACCCAAAACTGATTCTTATCTTGAATCCATTGAGCTACCAAGGGGACCTTATAGACCTATGGCTTGAAGCTCCGACGATACATGAATAAACTCTTTAGCCACGAGATCCACCATTTGTTAACTGCCAGACATTCCATTAAAGACCGACAGCTGAACTCTTCTTACCGCAGATATATTTCTGTATCCATCGGATATAACCAATCAACAGTACGATAGCTCTTCACAAATGCTCGTAAGTACAACTGGGCCAATTTACCGTTTTGCCCCTATAGTTACATCTAACTCCTTAAGTATCACTGATCTCTCTAATAAACAATACAACATAGTCTTACTATGTATGGACACCTCTCGAGCCATGAGAATGTGTGTGATGCCACATCGTTCAAGCCCTAAGATCAGCCTTTAAGAGAGCAATCTATCTACTTATCCCTGCTTCAAGGAAGGAATGAATTCCATCTTGTGTAGCTGAGTTTTCAGCTCCCAAATCAGACGAATCCCCAAAGTGGTAGGTTTGAGTCGGCGATCTGGCCACTCGCACCCATACAAATCAAAGGACCGCCCTCAAAGGTAGAAGTTCCCAACTCACTCAGGATTGAGGTCATGTTACCTATGGTCATCCTAGTGAAGTGAAGTCTCGGTCATAAACGGCGTTATATGACGAGACTTTAACACTTCGTGGTCCAGTCTTATACAAACTCTTTGTATAGGACACCCCCGCTCGCATGTCCCCACATGAATGATTAAGATCTGACCATCTATAGCAAGTCACTACACTTGTAACTATTCTACAAAACTGGTCGCATCCGTAGGGTTATGAGGATAAGGTTTCCCTCCTATATCCATATACTACAGACCATTTTGGTTATCACATAAAACATGATCTACTTGTATGTCTCCACATACATGCTTAAGTTACAAACGACAACCAGGGATTTTAGTTTATTGGTTTGTGGTAAAGCAAATAAAACATCCAATGTTCATAGACAAAAGTGTGAATAAAATATCATATATTATACATCACAAGCATTTGTTCAAATCTGTGTTTACAAACTACAGGACACGAGAGTTTAGGGCATCATCTCCAACACTTCTATCCTTATCTTATTCGCAAATTCATTGTCAATCTTCATGTTTCATTCGGTGATCCTGGTAGTGTTGAGTACAGTAAGGTGCATGTTCGTGGTGTCTGCTTTACTATTTCTCCCTCGATTATCAATGAGTTTCTAGAGCGTGAATAGTCGCCTGCTTTTGCTTAACCTCACCTGTCTACTGAAGTCTTGGTGTCTGAATTGACCAGAGGCATTTGTTCTACTTGGCCTCAGTTTGCCAATTATCAACTGTTGCTTTAAGTGTGAAGTATGTCATTCTTCACAAGATCAGTATTGCAAATTGGTGCTCTTCTACTTATGGTCTGGCCTTTCTCCTACTCTTGCAAGCCTTTTGTATCAAATTGGCATTGGCTCACAGTTTAATTTTGGGGTATTTGTTTATAATCAGTTGTTGTTTCATGTTGATTCCTTTGTCATCAAACTCCCTATTTGTTTTCCTTGTCTCGGTATTATGTTGTCTCAATGCCCCACTATTATGACCTCGATAGATGCTCCTGACCCTGCTGCAAAATCTATCAACTTAAGCTACAAGTTATTTTAAGGGTCTCATATGTCTGACATCATTCCTAACATTCTTCCCCTTAAGGTTGATGAGACACCGTTACCTGCAGCATTCTGTGTTCCTAGGGGAGGCCTTCTCATTCCTATTGATATTAGTACTCCTATTTTGCAAATTCTCTCCATTAAGTCGTGGAACCTGAGTGGCATCATTCGCACTCTTACTGAGCATTGGTACACTATTGACATTCTTATTCATCTGTTAAGCTTGTCTCTACCCGAGCTTGACATTGCCTCTACCTCTTAGGCCTTTGGTCCTGCTGCATCTTAACTTCTTTTACTGGAAATCAATGTGGAGTGGCAGTTCTTGGGTGTTGGTTGTGTGTTCATTGTTCTGTATGGTTATTTCTGTGGAGCAACTCTTTGTCGGTGTGTTTGTGGTATGTCTATTTCTATATCTTGGCTGGTTGTTGTTTTAGTTTGGCTCTGACTGAGTTATTTCTGTTGTTTACCAATAAAAGAAAATCATTCTGCTAATAGGGGAATTTGTTACTGCAGTTGGTTGGCCTGCATATTTTTTCTTTATTGGCCTAATGATTTTAATATCGTTGACACTGGGTTTGGTATGTTTTTCGTTTTTGGCAATCTTGTATTTGAATTGATAAATGGTAAGAAGCAGGAAGATATCAATTTTATACTCCTAAACTTTTGGAGGTTTATAATTAAAATTTTGAATTAAAAATTCCATCAATGTATTCCTTTCATTTTATCATGTTTGTGTGAGACATATAATTTAATTGACTCAATTTAGACTCTCAGTTTGTTTCTTTAAAAATCACCTATGCATTAATTCTAACACTTGAAGCCTACATATGTATAAGATTTGCATGAATGATTGTAGACTAAAAGCATGATACTTTAGAAGTTTACTTGAAACGCCAATCACAAGATATCACGTTATTAAAACAAAAGTCAATTTATTAAATATAGGGTCAATTAAGAATTATTGTGTCCTTAAATTGTAGACAAATAAATGAAAAATTAAAGAAATGTTATGTGTCTCCTTCCTAACCATTTAATCACGATGATAGGCTTATTAAATTCAAAAGCTTGAAGCATGATAAACTTGGCTAATAGTCTAATTGGGCTTGAAATTATAAATTTGATCAAATCGAGTAATTAAAGTAGTTCAAGTACAAAGTCTACCCCAATTTAAAGCCCATGGTGCAAAAGTGGGTGAAATAAAATATTGGACCCAGGCCCAACTTTGGCCTAAGCCTTAGTCCAAGTTCAATTGTTGAGCCCAAAAGATTATCAAGCACAAGCCCAAATCAACAGAAGTCTTACCCTTTACTTTTTAGAGATTGGAAGAAGAAAATCTTCAAGCTTTGAAGATCCAAAAAAATGTAGCTCTCTGAAGCCCTGGAGCTTCTAAAACTTTGAATATCAAAAGGCTAAAAATTCTAAAATTTTGAGACTCTGAAAACCAGAGGATTCAAACTCTAAAGATCTGAAGAACATAACTTTCTTAAAGTTTTGAAATTCTAAAATATAACTCTCCTAAAGATTTGAATAAGACTTAGAAGGCGAAACTTTTAAAGTTATTGAAAGCTCCGAGAAGTCTTGGAAAAAAATCTAAAATGCTAAATTATGAGTTAAAATTGATACGATTATAATTATATCAATTTAAATTAAAATGTTATAATTGTATCAATTATAATCTAAAGTTTCGTAAATTGATATACTGGTTAGTTTATAATTTAAATTATATAAATATTAGTTTAGAAATATACAACCCAAAGTATAAAAAAAAAAAATTCCCAAAAAATGATGCTTTATACAATTTAAATAAAACATTAAAAAAAAAGGGTTGATCTCTTAAAACTCAAACATAAATGACAGCCCTGTCCCTGACCAAAGCTTCAACCGCTTTCCTCCCGGAGACCAAAGCACCGTCGAATGTGGCAGATGTCAAATAATCACCGCACACATACAACCCACTCTCCACCGTTGGATCTTTCATCAAATCTGACGGTGGAGATTGATTCGGCTGTGCAAATCCAATCCTATACGTCCTCAAATGCTTCCACCCCTCAACCGTCGATTCCCCAAACCAATCTGACATCTCTCGAATTACCTCAGCCGTCAGATCCTCATCTTCAACACCCTCAAATTTCCCGATCAACGACACCGACACCAGCACCTTCTCCGGCGGCCCATACGACGGCGCCACGTTCGTCGCAAAAAACATATTGTTCACGATCCCCTTCCCCGACCCATTCAGAAACAGAACCGGTTCCTTCACCGGAATCCTGTCTCGATCTGCCGTAAAATACACACACACCGTGCTCCTAGGCGGTTTCCGGTTCCCCATTTTCCGTTTTCCAGCCAGTAATCTTTCCGCCTCCGGTTCCTCCACCGCCACAATCACCCCCATTTCGCATCTTATAATTTCCCCACTCTGTAACTTCACAATCGGCGATTTCGATTTGGAGTTCTCGTCGAAATCGACAGAGACCACTCTGGAATTCAGTAAAATGGTCTCCGGCGGGAGATTCGCCGCCAATTGTTGAGGAATTGCGCCGATTCCGTCGGCTGGAAGAGTATTATCGCCTAGAGCAAGACATTTGAAAATGAAATTAAACAATCGGGAGGAAGTTTCCAATTGGGTATCGAAGAAAATCCCACCAAAAAACGGCCGGAAGAATCGGGAAATTATAGAATCAGAAAATCCTCTTTCCCTCAGAAAATTCATGGTGGAAGCTTCATCGGCTGTGAAAATTTCCTCATCGGACTTGGCAAGGACTCTGGCTCTGGTAAGCCCAATGAGCAATTTGTCAGAAACAGAGCCAATTGGATTGGATAGAGAACCAAGAGAGTCAATGAAATGGCGCAAAGGGTCGGCGACTGTGTGGAATTGGCGGTCGTAGTAGACAAGGGCGCCGGAGTAGAATTTTTGGAGGCGGAGGGATTTGTAATTGAGGAGGGATTGCGCTTCAGGGTATGCGGTGATGAAGATTTGGAAGCCGCGGTCCAGAAGGAAGCCATCAACAAGGTCGGTGCGGACACGGCCACCGACGCCGTCGGAGGCTTCGAGGAGGAGGAACGGGATGTTTTTGGAGCGGAGGTGGGTGGCGGCGGCCAAGCCGGCCAGACCGGCTCCGATGATGATGACGCCGGTTTGGGTGGGTTTAGGAGGGGAAATTGAAAGGGAAATGGAGGATGGTTTAGGCTTGAATAATCGGAGGCGACGGGGGGAATGGACGGAGTAAGAAAGCAGAGATGTTGCGACGGCGACACTCATTGCTGAGTTTCCGATTTCGTTGGAGTGTTCTTGGTGATGGCGATTGCCATGGTTGGTGATCATGGTAAGCTTATCCGTTTCATCATTTGATTGGTCTTGCACAAACTGCCACGTGGCCTTTTGGATTCCCTTTTTTTTTCTTCTACCTCAGATCTCAACATCATGGTTTTAATAAATAAGAATGACGGGATTTGAATCATAGATTTACTAGTCGCTAATAAATATTGTACGTTAGTTGAGTTACTCGATTTGACTCTAATTCTTCATTTTAAGGATATTAATCGTGGAGTCTAGTGGTGAGTAATCAAATAAGAATGTTAAAGATTTCAACAAATTCTTTCTATTTACTATAAACATATTTTAAGAGATGTGATGTACTCAATTCAACTACAAGTATTTTAGATAAACTTTTATAAGAATACACAACACAAAGACTGATGAGTAATCAAAATTTTAAAATGGATGTGTAATCTAAGCTATAGAATGCAACATGCTTTCAGTTTGGAGCAAAGAGACGAACCTCTCCAAAGTTTCATTTCACTGTAACGTCTAATCTCTTACATTTACACAAATAGAGGCTTTAAATAGTCTTATATGTTGGGTCAATTAAAAGAACTATAAAGTAACTGAAATAAATTGCTAAAGTGAACTTAGTTCAATAATATTTGGCATGTTTTATTTTTCTATAAGTTGAAGGTTAGATTTCCATCATTAAAAAAAATAATAATAAAGTAAACCCTAAATTAGTCTAAATAGAATATTATGTTTAGTTACATGTGGAGAGCGTATCAAGTGGGCCAAATAAACACCCTATTGGACCTAAAACTATTGTTTTGGAAAATTGGAATGAATAACCATATTTAAATATCCATTTTGAAAAATGGCAAAAAAAAAATTATTGAAAAAAAAAGTATGGCCACAATGAATCTGGATGAATCAGTTGGTCTGTTTTTTTTCTCTTCAAGGAGAATGGTGCTAGTTGAATAGGGATACTACTCGCATTCTTTAATCTCACTCTCAAATAAGAGAATACATATGAGAATTTAACTAGAGTTAACACACCTAAACCTTTTCTAATTTGGACAATTTGAAACCAAATACATAGACTCCTTTTATAGTGTTTGGAATCCATAACTTCTTTGAACTTTTTCAATGTAAGACAACTGCACTTTTAATATTTTGTCAAAACTCAACATTGACCAACTTCGACAACCATTATTAAAATTATTAGTTCATAGTATTTTATAATCGTACTTTATAGTAATTTGACATTAATAAAACTACTTTTAGTATATAACAAACCAAACAAACTTATATATCAAAACATTTTTTAGAAAAAATTACCAAACACATTATTTTTTCTATTTTAAATAATTTTTTTATCAATAAATGAAAATGAACTTTGAAATTAGAGTTGTCTCCTTCCAATTTCTTACGATAGTTTATATTTTTAAGTAAAAGAATGGAATATTTAACTATATTTCAAAAATAAAAATAAATTTTTTAAAACTAATATTTTTTCAATTTTCAAAAAATGAAACTTAATTTTTTATAACATGAGTAAAAAGTAATAACAAAATAAAAATTAAAAACTTTCAGAAATTAGAAACGGAAAAATCAAATAATTACGAAACGATATCTAAACTTTTAATTTATATATTACAATTTCAACTAAATCTTTCCAAATGTCATCATATATTAATTTTCTTTTCATCCAAAATTGAATTTCAAAACTTTTGGAATTTTATGTGTTTTTCTGCAAACAAATTTCTTGAAGATTCTAGTGAACAAGTGGATTGACGTCATGAAGTGATAGAGTTCGAATTGATGTACAACAAATTGACGAACAGGACACTTGTGAGAGTGAGTTCAATTGTGCAATAAGAGCAGCAACATTTAGCGTATAGTAGATTTCTTCCGATTTGATACAAGATTGGTGACTAGATTCATTGTTAGGCTTGTGCTTTATGGATTCAAACTCATTGATTTGAACATCAACAAACTCTAATAAATTTTTCGATTCGGTGGTAAAATTTTGTCCACTAAAATTTAGGTCTCATTTGGTAATCATTTGATTTTTTATTTTTAAAAATTAAGTCTATTTTATTCACGTTTCTTTGGATGATTAACATCTTTCTTTACTACATTGGTTGAATTTGTAGCCAAATTCCAAAAACAAACAATTTTTTTAAAGTTACTTTTTAGGAAGAGATTTGGAAATGAAAATAGTGTTCATGTGTTAAGGAGAACATGCTAAAATTAAACTTTACAAGTCTTTATAACTACTTAGTAAAGCTCTATAAATATACATCATAACTAAGCTCATAAATGTACTGAGAAAATAAAAGTTCTTCTTGCCAACTTATCTGTACCCAAAAATCTCTCCAAGACTGAATAACAAATCAGCTCCTAAGTGGATGTAGGCCTTGTTATTGTGGAACCACGTTAAAGATTGGTCTTCTTCTTCTTCTTCCTTTTGCATTTCTTGCTTACTAAATCATCACCCCTTTCTCAGTTTTCTTCCTCAAGATAAACAGACAATATTTCCCCTCCTTTTCTCTCTTCTCTCTCGAGCTCTCTGATCTGAAAGAAAGAAAAATGAAAGATAGTCATTCAAGGCAATCTGATTGTGTAATTGCCTAGGTTTAATCCCTACCATCAATGTATAAGGTATTAAGCCTTCACACAGATTTTGCTTTTAGCGCACGGTTTTTCAGAGAAAGGTTTCCTTTAGCTGGTTTGAGCTGATTGAGTTTTTCAGTTTGGGTCTTGGTGTAATCTTCTCGAGCCCACCAAATACATCAACATGGCCTAATAATATACTTAATTTTTAAAAACAAAAACAAAAAACAAAATAGTTAACAAACGGATTTAATAATAATTCGTGTTCTAATTATATTGAAGGTCCCATATTGAAAAAATCAAGAAACCTCACAAGTAAAATAGAAACTCATGTTACCTCAATTTAATTGACCGTCACTTCTTGTTTGGTGTATTGAGATTATTTGTTTGTTTTTGGCCAATTCCAAGTTTCACAACTTAGACTTTGAGTGCAAAATTAAAAACGAGGACATAGAAATATACATACAACTTCTTCGATGATGATTAGAGGTTGCCTCTTGAACTTGGTACATGATAAAAAAATTATTGGTAAAAAGATTCGATCAAGTTTAAGGTATTTGTGAGGCTCAAAGTTGTAGTATTATTTTTAGTACACAAGATATTTATATGAATGCTAGGGATTTTTAAGATAATAAATGTGTGTGGGAGATGAATAGCCCTTAGTTTTTTAAGGGAGAGATTATACTGATAATGAATTCAAATTGATTTTTCTTGCTTTTTGTTTTTGTGTTTTGATTTATTTATATTTAGTTTGTCGATTTGTTTTTAATTAGTTGTTTCTAATTCATTTAAGTTTTTTTAATTATTCCATAAATTTTGAGTAAGATTTAGGGTGTATTTTGATTGATTTTTTAAATATTTAATTTTGAAAATAAATTATTTTAAAAAAATTTGAATAGTTTGACAACTACTCAAAATATAGTTTTTCAGTATTATAACTAGGTTTTATCAAAAGAATTTAAATAAAAATGAATGGTTTAAAAAACGTTTTTTTTTTCTCGATACAGGAATTTAGAATTCAATTCTCTACATTTTCTTAAAGGCTAATTTCGTAATTTCCTTAACATACTCTAAAACGTTATCCAAATTGAGATTAGGGATTCAAATTAGGAGATTTCAACAAGGTTTTTGTTTTAAATAGTAATAAATAAATAAATGAAGTGGGCTTTTATTATTTTTCTTTTTTGGCAGGATTTACCAAAATCTCATCATTATCTATTTATCTTATATCTATCATTTTGCTTTTTCTTTTATTTTGAGATAATTGATTGCTAGATTAATATATATCACCAATTTTGCCATTTCATATAAATGATGTGATCAGCTACTTGTTATCAATCACTGGTTTAGTTATGAAAATTAAATGAAAATTTTGATCAAAGTGTCACTTTTATACAATATAATCAAAACTTTATGCTTATTTCAATAGAAATAAGTTGTGACACATTTCATCATCTTATATGTACTGTTTTATTCCAAGATTTGGATTAGCTCTACCATCACAAAAAACCAAAAAATTACAAAACTAAACATAACAAAAAGGAAATTATTAACATAGCTTAATTGTAATGGGCTTGTTCTTTTTCTTAGGTTAGAAGTTCATAAATTATCAATACTAAAAATATTCAAATAAAAAAGATAAGTAACAAAACTTTTGTTATTGACATTGTCTACTATCGACTCCCCTCATCTTACGATCTATCTCTACTATCAACAACCTATTGATATCATGACAAAGGCATTGTCACGGGGTCATTTCGCTAGGTTGTTTTACAAACTCAAGTTGATATCCACTATATCACCAAGTTACCCCTAATTTTAGGCTAATTTAGATGCTTGCTTGACTTAGTGTTAGTCTTTTCTTATTTATTTTTTTTCCATATATTCTTCAATATACTGAATGAATTATCAATATATATTAATATTATTAACAATTCTACCAAATAAATGATATAAATATCAATGAATATTTATTTTTAATAGAAGTGAAAGGTATTTTTGGAGATGATTCATAACTGACTTCATCCGGTAGTTAAATAGTGATGGTTATCATTGGTTATTTTTTTAGTACAGCAATTGTGACGATCGTGATCAAATATTCAATCTCTAAAAGAAAAGTTATGTCAATTATTATCGAGGTAAGTTTGTTACTATTGAATGTTAAAATTAATGTAAACGGATAGCTACTATCCCATAAATAAAAATATAAAATTATCATTATTAATTAAAAATATTGATTAATTGATTTTAACAGATATTATATTTGAAATTTTGAAAGAAAAAATGTTGCATTTGCAAATTTACACATTTTTACAAATATTTTAGAAATGCAAACTAAACTATCCGTTCAAACTTCCTTTTTAAACTTTTTGACCATAATATGTATTCTTGGTCTATACTTGATCTCAAGGTCGGTGATTCAATTTTCCATTTATAGTTATTGTATTAAAAGTGTAATAAAATAAAATAAAATAAAGTATATAATTAATTAATCATGGTAAATTTTAGTTAAATACTATGGAAAAAATAATGACTGTCAGTGCAACCATTTTTTTTATACAAAGTGTTTTTTTAGTATAATCAAGATAGGAAATTGAACAATACATTTTTGGGTCATTAATAATCCATATACTAGTTGATTAGCTCACTTTGGATTAAATAACTTTCTTATATATTATCACTATCAATATCCTAAATTCATCCGCTAATTTATTGTAATGAATTAAATTTGGTCAACTATTGATTTTTTTCTCTCTTTTCTACTCCAATAATAAATAGAAATATGAAAATTCAAACTTTTGATTCCTTAAATAAAGATATATATACTCTAATTACAAACTAATTAAGTTTTTACTTCTTTTTTTAATTACAATGGTTACGAGAATGGATTGGTTCTACGGTTGCTAGCACTGATATAGATTCAATCAAAGGTCGAATTCACTTCCGAACGTCTTTCGTACCGATCAGAGGACGTGAATGACAGAACGGTCTCGAGAGGACTTCTTCGCATCGGTGAAATGAATCTCTGTGGACTGGAGGTGAAATAGAAAAGGAAAGGTAGTTAGGTGAGGAAGGAGACCTCTGACTATAACTGAGAATACGGTGGGCCTCCGCTAAGCAATCAAAGTACTATTATTATTCTATTATTTCACCAAGGCCTCCACTGACAGACCGGAATTTCTCTAACGCTTGATAGGATTCATGCCATAAAAAAATATTGAAAGGCGCCAGTTGTTGCGCTCGTTCAGGTTCCTGCTCCAGAAAAGGTGGTTATGTATTTCCCAAGTGGAAAGTTGTTGGTGGGCAAACCAAGGCCAGTGCCCTACGTGTCCGGTAACCTGAGGTCGGGCTAACTAATGAAAGTACAATGTCTAGTTCAAGATCGACCTTAATCTTAAAAGAAGAAGTGTAAGTCAATTCTCGTGAACCAAACTTGTTTGAGATATTGATTTATTTGTATGTAGATGATTTGAATGGATTTGTATGATTTATTTGTCAACCTCATAACATGAAAACGTGGAGTTATATACTTGAATGGATGCTTTAACTTCCAACCTTTAGATGCTCCACCACTGCCAACCAAACGCTGGCCTTTCGCATCACGGTGTTTCTTTTCAACACCGTTCAACCAATGGACGCCCATTTAAATTCAATATATTGGAGTCCATTTCATATTTTTGCCTCCAATTTCAAATTTATAGTGGCTTCTATTTTCTATTCATTCTTTCTTTTCTTCTTTCTTTTCGTGTTTACTATTTTCTATCTAAAAGAAAATAATCGGTAACTTAAAAACAGATTATTATAACTCACAAAGTATAATAATCAGCGACTATAACAATCAAATCAACACCTCAAACACTCTCTAAATGTATTTTTTGATTGCATTTTTAGGAGTTTAAAAATATTTTTAAGCGTAAATTATTCAATAAGGATCTAGATAAATCTAAATGCTATAATTTAAGGGAACAAATTTTAATAATGTTCTACAATTTCACATTGGAAAAATAAAAAAGGTTACTTTCATTAGACTCCAGCGATTCATTTGTATTTTTCTTTTTTTTATATGTATATATTATTTTTATTTATAATTCTTTTATTTTACAATCCATTTAAATACGTATAATTTTAATTTGTAGTGCACTTGAAAGCATTCTATTCAAAATTTTCTCACACACATATATAAATATAAATTCTTTTTGAATCTTTAGTAAATTTAAGTACAATATATTAATTGTATACATGCAGAAATAAAGATAAAATTAATCGACTACCTTTTTTTAAAAAATAATAATATAATCAACAACTATTGTCTATATGTTTGTAATTATCATGTAGAATAAAGTTAAATCAATTACCATAATTTTTTTTACCCACAATATTCAGGGGTCATTTGTTTCATAGAAAATCAAGATTATTATCGTGTTTGCGGTAATGTAAGATGTCCAGATATCTAAAGATTTTCGGGCTCGTAGGATGTCCTTAGGGAGGGCATCTCGAAAATTTTGGATGCCCTCCTGAACATGGGTTTTATGGATTCCTATGTTAAGAGCATCCGCTTTTTACTTTCTTAACTTTTTTTTCCATATATATATCACTCTTCTTTATTTCCATTTTATAATCAAAATAGATACTATCTACTACGTATTTCACTCTCATTAGTTATATTGTAGTTGTTTTTATTTTTTAGAAAGATATTCAAATTTAAATTCAAATTAATGTTTATTTTATAACAAATATTAAATTAATATATATTATTTTTTTGAGAAAAATAACAAATAACATAATAAAACTATATTAATTTAAAAGAAATTCAAATCAATAAAAATAAATTTGTTATATAAGTTCAAATTATATAAAATTAATTATAAATTAATTAATAGCTGCAAGGGCATTCTTGAAACATTATGTAAATTTAAGACATTCTCAAATAGAAATCCTATAAAACAAACACAGTTATCCAAGTATTTCCAAATACCTTGAAAAATATTCCTACAAAATAAATATGGTTATCTTAACATGTCAGACATCTATAATTCTGGACATCTATAATTTTCAGTATTTAAATAATCAACAAAAGATCTTTAATGTATAAATCGATGCAATTTCATTTGCTCTATACTTTATTTACAAGCTAAGGTAAAATTTATCATCTCAATTTCTTTCTTAAGAAATTCAATTGTTTTTTTAAATCTCTTCAGGAGTTTCTACTCAAATCATCAACATATGGTAAATCTCAGGTTGTGATTTCTTTATAAAAAGATATGGACAAATAGGGTTATTTTTGTATCCTTATACCAACAAATATTGAATACGACGATTATATCATATTCATTAGGAATATTTAATAAGAATCTCCATGATATATATAATTCACTAATATTTAAATTATACCTTTAATTCCTTCAGAAATTTTCATAAATAAATATCATTATTAAGAGATTCATATAGATGTGGTATAATTGCATCCATAAGATGTATATTAAACTTTTCATACACAATCAGATACATTGAATATCTCATGGTATTGTATTTCAATCATTAGAAAATATGTTTTCTCATAATTAATACCAATCTATTGTAAGAATTATTGTGGGATTTGTCTCGCTTTATATCTTGTGACTTCACTCTATTTATTTTATAGATACTTCACTTGTATCACACATATTTAACATTCTCTGATGTTTGGACTACAAGTCCTCACAATTTGAAAAATGGGTTTATATATAGAGTTGTTTTTAAATATATAAAAATGAACCAAAATATTTACAAAAGATAGCAAAACTTTAGAACTATCAATGATAGATGCCGATAGACATTGATAGACACTGATGGAAGTCTATCAGTGTCTATCAACGTTTATCATTGGTAGTTCTAAAATTTTGCTATATCTAGTAAATATTTTCAAACAATTTTACCATTTGAAATAATTTCCCTTATATATATTGGATTGATTCTTTCCATATAAGTCAATCATTTCTATGTTGATATTTTTCATACTCACTTTCATAAATAATATTGTGAGTAATATTATATGCAAAAATGTTGTCAACTTATATGATTCCATAATTTATTGAGATTTCATTATTACCCTCATTTGCATCAGTATCCTTATGCTCATATCTAGGATTTCTTCTAGAACATTCATATTCTTAACTGAGACATTTATTGACTATTTCTTTTTCGAGGATTTTTATCTATGGAACCAAATGGTTTATCACGCTTTTGGCATATCCCAGACCCATTAGTGACAACTTACTGCATCTAATGGAGCATTTACAACTGGTATATGTGACTTAGTCACTTTCTTAGCATTTATAAATACATCTGGTAACTGATTTACTATATTCACAAATGAATTATTTTATGAATTTCAAGTTTTCATTGATTTGTACAAGGATCTAAATGAAACAATAACGATGTATTCCATGTAATTTCTTTTTTCAAATTTTTAATTCTTCCCCCTAATATTGGAAAATTTGTCTCATTAAAATGACAATCAGTAAATTGTTCAGTAAATACATCACCCGTCAGAGGTTCAAGATATTTAATAATTTATAGGATCATATCCAACATATATTCCTAGCCTTCTTTGAGGACCATCTTAGCACGTTGTGGTAAAGCAATTGGAACATATACTACACATCCAAAAATTCTCAAATGGGAAATATCTGGCTCATGACCATAAGCTAATTATACTGGCAAGTACTTATGATAAGTTACTGGCCTAATGTGTACAAGTGACACCACATGCAAAATAGCATGTCCCCATATAGATGTAGGAAGCTTAGCTCTTATAAGCAATGGTCTAGCAATTAACTACAAAATGTTTTATGAATGATTGTCCTAAAACATTTTGTGTATGAATATGAGCTACAGAATGTTCAACACTTATCCTAATTGACGTACAATAATTATCAAAAGCTTGAGATGTAAATCACCAGCATTATCAAGATGAATGGTCTTAATTGTATAATCAGGAAATTGTGCTTTTAACTTAATTATTTGAGTGAGTAATTTTGCAAATGCAACATTTCAACTTGATAATAAACACACGTGTAACCATCTGTGGGATGCACCTATTAATATCATAAAATATCTAAATGGTCCACTTGATAGGTTAATAGGTCCACATATATCACCATGAATTCGTTTTTTAAAAATGTAAGGGATTCAATTCCCATCTTAGCTACTGATGGTCTGATTATCAATTTTACTTGAGAGCAAATATCACATGATAATTCATTAGGTTGAAGAATCTTTTGGCTCTTTAATAGATGTCCATTTGAATTCTTAATAATTCTTCTCATCATTATAGACCTTAGATGACCTAATCTATCATGCTAAATTGTAAATATGTCTTGATTTATGAACTTTTAGGATCATTGTTGCATATGTTTCAATTACTCATATATGAGTATAATATAATCTAGAAGATAAAGCAAGCAACTCTTCCAATATACTTTCTTTCATATGAGACAGTAGATATGATATACAGATACTCCATATTATTCTTTCCTATCAGTCTCAATATGATAACCATTGCAACGTATATCTTTAAAACTAAGTAGATTTCTCTTTAATTGACTAGAGAACAATGCATTGTCAATTGTAAATTTTGTTCTTTTAGGAAAAATAATATTTTCTTTTCCAAGTCCTTCAATCAAGTTTGCAGAACCTAATATCAAAATGACTTTTGCTTCCAGCATATTTTCCTTTTTCTTTCAGAGAGGCTTGATAGAGATCAACTACATATTTTGACATACGATAGGTACGTGACAACTGCCCAATCATTCTACATCAAAAGCATTTATTTTCAACATTTTTTTAGCTCTTATCTTTTAAGGAACTGTGAAGTTCCATAATGGAAGCGGGGATCTGCCCAATTTTTAATTTTTCACAGAACAATGAAATTTAAAAAATCAAAATATAATTATAAATTCATTCTAAAATTCACAGCATGCTTTAAGAGAAAGAAAAAGGTGATTGGATCATACTAACCCTTGAAGCCAAAAACTTTACGAATTCCTTCACGATCTGGTCACGAACTCTTCAAATCTCCTCGAACAAAATCAACAACCCAAGATGGCCACCACCAAGAGGTAATCCTTTATATTCTCCATAGGGGTTGAGAATTCACAAGAGGTGTGGGTTTTGCTAAATTTTGGGAGAGGGAGAGTTTTAGAAGAGATGAAGTGTGTTCTTATTGAGAGATCTTCTGAAAAATTATAAAAAGGCCAGCAAAAGGGAGAAGAAGATCCACTTCTCTACTAACCTCCCACACGTAAAAAAACCAGAGAGAAAAAAGAGAGGAAAGTTATATTAATAATTCACTCCCTTTAATTTGAATTTAAATTAAAAACAATTTAAATTTTTAAAAAATATATAATAACTATATGTTATATCAAAATATAGCACGTAATCTATAGTTTATATTACATCAAATACAATATAACTTATAGTTTGTATTTCTCTCAATAATGTATAACATTTAATATAAATCAAAATTATATTTAATGCAATTATATGAATCCAATTCATATTATTAATATTTGAATCATATCCAAATATGTAATTCCTCTCATAATAAACTTTATATTATAATGTATCAAATACATTATATTAATTATATCACATATAATTGATTTAAATTAATTATATCATATATAATTAATCCCTTAATTAATTTAAATAATTCAAACTAATCCAAAATTAATTCTCAATAATCTCAATTGAGCTAAAAGAGGATCTTATGGACCTGTATATTGAAGCTCCAATGGTACTTGAATAATTAATCAAACCCCTTTAGTTAAATTACTCAACATCAATTAACTGTCTATTACTCCACTAAGACCGATAATTGTACTTTTCGTACTACAAATATATTTATGTGCCCATTGGATATAACCAGTCAATAGTGCAATGAGCCTTCACAAATTGCTCATAAGTACAGCTGGACAAAAATTACCGTTTTGCTAATGCAGTTATATCTAACTTCTTAAGTACCACCGATCCCTCTAATGTACAATATGTCATAGTCCAATTATGACCAAACCCCTCTCGGGCTAAGAGATAGTGTGACATCAGATTGTTCAAGCCCAAAATCAGCCTTTAAGGGAGCAATTTATCTACTTACCCAGGCGTTAGGGAAGGAGTGAATTCCGTCTTGTGTAGCTATGTTCCCAGCTCTTTAATCAGACGAATCCCCAAAATGGTGGGCTTATTGAGTCAACGATCTAGCCACTCTCACCCATAAAAATCAAAGGGTCGCCTTCATAAGCAGGAGTTTACAACTCACTCAGGATTCAGGTCATGTCACCTATAATCATCCTGGTGAAATGTAAGTCTCTATTATAAACGATGTTATATAATGAGACTAGTCATTTCATGGTTCGGACTTATACAAACTTCTTTGTGTAGAATACCTCCGCTGACATGTCTTTATATGAATGATCAAGATCAGAACATTTGTAGCACTTTACAATAATTGTAACATCTAGAAAGAAAACCATATTCGTAGTGTCACCAAGATAAGGTACCCAACCTTATTCATCTACTACAGGCCATTTGGGTTATAACTTAAATATGATCCACATGTATGTCTCTACATACATATTTAAGTTACAATTGATAACCTTGAATGTTAGTTTATTGATTTGTGGGTTAATGCTACTAAATACTGGAAAAAAAAATCTCATATTTTATTAAATAAATAAAATGTTTGTATATTACAATTACAAACTACATGACCTACGAGATTTAGATCATCAAGCCCAATAATATCCAAGCTTGTCCTAAAGCTAGTGGGGTATACATCATAAAAGTCATATTGATATAAAAGTACACATAAAATAATAGAATAGGGCATAATAAGCCCCTAATACAACATCTTCCACTTATCCTAAACTAAATGTGACCTGTTTTAGAGACCCTTACTTTGTAGGTGACCCTTAAACACCTTAGCCATGAGGGCATTTGTAAATGGATCAACAACGTTGTGCTCTGAAGCTATTTGTGTGACGATCACGTCCCTATTAGCTCTAAAAAAGAGCAATTATTCCAAGCTTAATTCGAACTCGTTAGTGGATTTTATGTTTTTATTTCTCTATTTTGTAGGTAACGAGCAACCAAGAGGTAGAATCAGAGATTTGAAGCTGATCGGGGCTAACTTGAAGCCATTTAGAGTAGATTTGAGTATCTAAGCTTCAAGGGACATGAAATGACCAAAATGCCCCCAACGTCAGTGTCACAATGCCGCACAACACTCAAGCCCAACTCTATAAGGCAGTAGCACGCGTTGAAATGCTTTTTTAGAGCGTTGCAATGCTATGAAATTTGACGAACGAAGGAGAGCCGCGCATGCGAGTGAGCGTTGCAACACTCAACCCTAGCGTTGCAGTGTTGCCCTCAGATTTTCTATAAATATCTCCTTTTGCTAGCTCAAATATATGCTAAATTGTATTGAGAAAGGCCATAAAAATTGCAACACTCTTCATGGAGACCGAGGAGAGGCCTTGATTTCTCCTTTTCCCTTATGTTTTCAGTATCATAAGTTAGATTTACTTTTCTGGATTATGGATCTGTATTGGATTGTATTACATTTGTTTGTCTATGAATCAATGAGGTAATTTTCTATTATTTTTGGATTGAGAGTTCTTTGTAATTTAATGAGTTATATGTTCAATTTTGTGCTTCAATCTAGAATTATGTTTTTCTTTAATCTTGCATGATTTAAATTTTCTTTTGTGTGTTGGACTGACGACCCTATCACGATTGCATGACTTTGCTAGTTAAATTTAAGCTCGCACTATCCTTGTAATCTATCCATGCTTTGAATTTACCCCTGTAGCACAAATTAGATGAGCATGCTTAGGTGTATAGGCTGACCTTGAGTCTTTTCATTGCACGTTTAATCTATATTTAAAGAATACTTTGATTATTTGAACATGGCTTTTCTAATACTTAATCAACATAGTTGAATCCTTGATCTTCATGCATGTGTTTCTAGTTTTTTATGGCCACTAAGTATCCAATTGCATCTAAGAGCATGTAGGCTAGTTAAGGCACAGTCTTTCCAGCATTTACTACAGATTAGGATGCTCGATTTGGTTTGGATTAATTGATAGTCGGCCTTGTAGAGATCGATTAATTCTGATCAATTAAGTAGTTATGCATGCATAATTCAAATACTTGTTATTTGGCATAAAAAAAATGATTTAATTTACATCAAATGGCCACTTGAACTGAGAACTAAACGAGTCATTTACCATTCAATATATCCCTTGGAATTTACTTTTCTTGCATTTTCTTAAATCGAAACCAAAACCCCATTTTTACTGTTTTTCCTGCAATCAAATCTAATACAAAAAGAAATTAATTTTTCGCTTCTCTGTGGTTTGACCCTGTACTTACAACTGCCGCTACTTTTTAGTAGTGATAGGAGAAGTTCGGTGATTTACAAATTTTTCTTTTGCTTCGGTTAGGAGTCGAATTAACGACATCGATCCCTTAACCGACCAAAAAAAAGGCGCCACTACTGGGGAAGCAAGTCAATTAATATCTTTTAGTTAGAGTTGACTGTTAAACTTTAAAAACAAATATGTCTATATCTATATATATATATATATATATAGCAGGAAATATGAACAGGTATGGTTTTCAATATGCGAAGCAAGGAGAATCACCAGAGGTAAGGGAGATCCGTGGCCTTAGAGATCAAATTTCTGAACTAACCTCTATTGTGCGAGCTTTGGCAAATATGCTGGTTTAGAATTTGAACAACCCTGAGTGCGAATATTATTCTCCTTGGGAGTTGGCTGGCGAGACACCGTTGCTAATTTCGTATCAGTCTACCCATACAGGTATTTCTTTAGAGGATATAGTTAGGGAATTTTCTAATCACTCTAGTAAGTTTGTGCAAGAACGCCCCTACTATTATCAAGAACCCATCAATTTCCAGCAGAACAACCTTTATTTCGAACGTGAGGTCAAAGCTGAAATTCAAAATTTGAGTGATCAAATCGCTCAAATTGCTGAATTAGTTAGAAAACTGGAGGAGTCTAGTGAATCACCCTTCGAGGATGTCGAGGTGAGTAGCAGATATATGAGCATCGAAGATCCCGTAAAACCAATGGTCCCTCAAATTTCTGAGCAAGGTAAGGCATTGGTATTTAAAGGGTGAACGTACTAATGATTTTTCTAGGGGCGCAAGAATTCATTTAGAGCCATCCCATGTCTGTGGCACTGAGCTCGACCTTGTGATGGAATATGCGTGGACCGATTCAGACGATGACGTTTATCTTCTGTGATAACAAGAACGATTCAGTGAGGTTAAGTATGAGTATGGGCTTAATTTGGAAGAATTTTAGTTAAAAGAGTTAGAGACACCCAAGTCTCGCCCTGTTCTTTGTACCGATATTCCTCTTTTTTTTTAGTTTTACTCGCTTTCATCTCACGAGTCAATTAAGTCAAAGTCTTTCTTTTTAGTTGAGTCAATTTTAGAGTATTTTTATTTTATTGCCATTTTCTAAAATTAAAAATAAAAAATTCGACCTATCTGATTCTTTTTAGAAGATGGGAACCCTTGTGGTCCTACCAGGCCATGTCGACTTGTCAAAAAAACGACCGGAGAAATACGAGAATTTCTTTGTACCTTGATAGGAGACGGGTCACGTTGAGCAACTAACGTTAAAAATTTACGTTTCCTAAAGGCAGCCAGATTTCAAAAATATTTTGCTTTTTTGTTTTACTTTATTAGGTTAGATTTTTATTTTATTTTTGTTTTATTTTAGGTTAATTTTCAAAACAGAAAAAAGAAAAAAACCGGAATTAGGGCAAAGCGTCGTGACACTGCAATCGCAGCGTTGCAACGCTGCAAGATAGAACAGTGTTGAAACGCTGCGTCTGTCCCATTTTTCTTCATCTTTTCACCGATTTTTCTCAAACCCGAGCCATCTTTTCTCGAATTCTTCAGTTTTCTTCACTGTTTCTCATCATTCGCACGATTTGTCACCCTATTTTGTCCATCTCTCTACATTTTCCCCTAGATCTAGTGAGTATTTTGTGATTTTTTTGTCCATTTGAGGTCTAGCAAGGTTCTTGAGCATTTTTTTTTAGATTTTGTCACTTCAAATGTAAAAATCTTTAGCCATTCTTGTTTATTATTCCATATTTATAGTGAATGGTTGTAAGAAATCTATTTTTGCTTAATTGTTGCTTGAATCTTGTATGGGTTTGGAGATTTGGATGTGGGTAATATTGAATATCATGAGAATTGTTGGGTTTTTCTACGTGCAGGTTGAAACTTGGAGGAGTTGTTGAAAGTTGAGGGTAGGTTTGGTGTGTTGGGATTAGAAGAAGAGTGTTGGGAATTTACCTAGGAATCCAAATTTTGTGAGCTCAACCTTTTGTCCTGAAAAATTTAGAATGGGTCCTAAGTGGGTAGGAAGAAATGAAGCAAGTACTAGTGGGTAGAACACCAAGCCAGAGTTTGACCATCCTAGGTTTAGTTCTAAGGAAGCTTTAGATAAATAAAACTTTGTTGTTTCTTCTAGGAGGTTAGTCCCCGAGAGAGCTCTGAACCTAGAGGCTAACTACTACCCCCACATTACCGAGCAGATCTGTGAGCGAGGGTGGGAGTCTTTAGTTGGCCGTCCTAGTGAGGCGGCTATACCAGTAGTCAGGGAGTTCTACACTACATGGACGAGAGTAGGGATATCTCATTGGTCAGAGGTGTTAGGGTCCTCTTTTCATCGTCCCACATCAAAGAAGTCTACAATTTACGTGACTTCAACCATGAGTATGGCAGGTTTTGCTCTGGACAGTTCTCGAAAGATGAGGTTATTCAGACCTTATGTGGGCTAGAAGTTTAGTGGGCTAGGTTCAGAGGGGTCACTGTGAGATTTAGGAGCACGGATATGTCTGTCTCTGGTTAGATCTGACACGAATTTGTATGCTCCAGATTGATGCCAGTGTTGCGTCTCACAAATGTCATAAAAAATCGAGCCAAACTCTTTTATTACCTTGTCCAGGGGATATCCATTAACATCAATCGAGTCATTAGAGCTTCGATCCATCATTGTGGGCGGTGTTCCACCACTAGTAGTCTAGGTCACCCGAGCCTGATTACTGAGTTTTGCCGAAGGTTCAAAGTGGAGATTCTCGACGACGAGGAGAAGATGGGGCATCGTGCTCCCATCTGTAGGTCATCGATCTCAGCCTTCCGAGGAAGAGTAGTGGACCAGTCTGATGATGATGATGAGGAGGATGACAAGGATGATGGAGATGAGGATCAAATTCCTATAGCAGCAGAGGAGGTTCCCCGTGCTGGTCCCTAGGATCAGTACGGTGTTCTAGTGCAGGGGAGTCCTATGCAGAGCAGGCATACAAGATGTCAACTGAGGCACTCCGAGTAGCGACCAATTCACTTAGAGTGAGTCAAGAAACCGTCCGTCGAGCGAGGCGTATGGAGAGAACGGTGAATTTCATTTCTTAAGAGAACTGTCTCTACTATGCCAGCATCAGTTTCCAGAGTGGCCTTCAAAGGGACCCCGATTCTCCCGATTCTGACTAAGGCTTGTTTCCCCTTTCTTCTTACTCTATTTTTTGTGTGCCCTCGATTGTTTCTTTTCTTTTCTTTCCTTTTCTTTCCTTTTTCCTTTTATCATTTTAGTTTTGCTAATTTGTTTATTTGTTTTGTAGGTTTTCTTTGTAGTTTTTATTTTCTGTCTTCCCTTTCCGTAGACCTCCCTAGAGCTGGATCTATGCTGAGCAAGGAGGAGATGCCCGACCACCACCATCAGTGTGTGACATTGTTATCGGGGGGGGGGGGGGGGGGGGGGGGGCTTTCTATTCCCTTGTTTTCATTCTTCTTGAGCTTTACTTGAAATACATTAGGAATAATGTAATATTTAAGTTGAGGGTGGGGTACCCGTTGGGTAGTTTTTCTATATATTAGCTTGGGGTCCTTGAGCGCTGTGCTCAAGCCTATGCTATGTGCTTTTATTGCCTTACTAGCCAGTTTGCTCGGTTGTTATCATGATAGTCTACGATGCACTCTTTTTGTGAGGAAATTTGCATGAAAAGAACGTTAGGAATGCATGATCATGATTTTTAGCCCATTTTTAAAATTTTTTCTTGTCACTTCGCAACTTTAAGTCATTCTTTTTGCGAAATTAAAGCCTTGTATGCTTAGAATTGGGTTATCTAGTTTATATTCTGTTGTCACCCATTCCACACTTTCGACACAAGTATATTTTTTTTATGTTTTTTCTACATTCTTTTTTCATAGGAAAATGGCACTAATTTCGCTTTTTTTTTTTTTTTTTTGTTCTTTCTTCTTTTCTTTCTTCATTATATAGCCCTATTTTATCCGTACTTTGTTCTAGTTTTCGCTTAAACAAGGATAGTTACTTTCTAAGGTCATAAGGTGGACCACTCTATAAGAAGGGTCCGACCTTTGAACTAGACAAGCTAATCACTTGTTTATAGTGAGCAAAAACCTAGACAAAAGTAGATAAAATTAGGTTGCCTCTATGAAGGAAAAAAGTAAAAGAGAAAGAACAAATAAAAAAAAAAAAAAAAAAAAAGCAAATTAGTTGCATTTCTAGAAAAAAAGATGTAGAAAAAAGCATAAAAAATGAGACACAACCGGTGTGCCTGCAAAAAAATAGTGTGTGTGTGTGTGCATGGATAGAGGTGAAAAGAGCTATCTCCACAATGTCTAGTTAGCGTCCACGAGAAAAGAGTGATAGGTTCTCGACGATGGAGTGTGAAAACTAGCATTCTAGGTAAAATAAATGTCCTTTATATTTTTTGTGTGTTTAGGCACACTTGTCTTAGTGTTGCCCTCTTTTCTCTTTTGCAAGTGTGGTATGTCCGAGGTCGATAACCAAACCAGATTAGGGAAAAAAACGGGATGAGGATGTTTTAAAACTTTTCCGGGCTATACAAGCTTAACTAGCAAAAGTTTTGGCTCACTTATAGATAAAGAACATTCTTAAACTTGTGCTTCATTGATTGATCATTAATAAATTTCGTTCTTGATTACAATTTTCATTCGATCTAACTGTAGAGACTGGAGTAACAACTTTGCGAAATAAGCTAGCATGTCTTTGAGTGTTTTATATGATGTTTGATTGTTTATCTCTATGTTGCTCGGGACGAACAAGAATTAAGTTGGAGATGTTTGTTAGCTCTCAAAAAGACTATTAGTCCAAGCTTAATTCGAACTCGTTAGTGGATTTTATGTGTTTATTTCTTTATTTTGTAGGTAACGAGCAACTAAGAGGTAGAATCAAAGATTTAAAGCTGATCGGGGCTAATTTGAAGAAATTTGGAGTAGATTTGAGTATCCAAGCTTCAAGGGACGTGAAATGACCAAAATGCCCCCAGCGTCAGCATCACAACGTCGTACAATGCTCAAGCCCAACACTATTAGACAGTAGCGCAGTGTTGCAATGCTTCTTTAGAGCGTTGTGACACTATGACATTTGACGGACAGAGGAGAGTCGCGCACGTGAATGAGCGTTGTAACGCTACCTATATCTCTTTTTGCTAGGTCAAAGATATACTAAATTGTTTTGAGAAAGGCCCTAAAACACTGACACTCTTCATGGAGGCTGAGGAGAGACCTTGATTTCTCCTTTTCCCCTATGTTTTCAGTATCGTAGGTTAGATTTACTTTTCTGGATTATGGATCTGTATTGGATTGTATCACATTAGTTTGTCTATGAATCAATGAGATATTTTTTTTATTAGTTCTTGGATTGAGTGTTCTTTTTAATTTAATGAGATATATGTTCAATTTTGTGCTTCAATCTAGAATTATGGTTTTCTTTAATCTTGCATGATTTAGATTTTCTTTTGTGTGTTGGACTAATGAACTTATCACGATTGCATGTCTTTGCTAGTGAAATTTAAACTCGTATGTACCTTGTAATCATCCATGCTTTGAATTTACCCCTGTAGCATAGATTAGATAAGCATGCTTAGGTGTATAGGCTGGCCTTAAGTCTTTACATTGCACTTTTAATCTAGATTTAAAGAATACTTTGAGGCTTTCCTGACATTTAATCAACATAGTTGAATCCTTGATCTTCATGCATGCATTTCTAGTTCTTTATGGCCACTAAGGAGCTAATTGCATCTAAAAGCATGTAGGCTAGTTAAGGCACGGTCTTTCCAACATTAACTACGGATTAGGACGCTCGATTTGGTTTGGATTAATTGATTGTCGGCCTTTGTAGAGATTGATTAACTCTAATCAAATTGAGTATTTATGCATGCATAATTTGAATATTTGTTATTTGGCATAAAACAATGATTTAATTTACATCGAAAAGCCACTTGATCTGAGAACTAAACGAGTCCTTTACTATTCCATATATCCCTTGCAATTTACTTTTCTTGCATCTTCCTAAATCAAAACCAAAACCCCGTTTTTACTATTTTTTCCGCAATCAAATCTAACACAAAAAAAAATTAATTCTTCGCTTCTTTGTGGTTCGACCCTGCACTTACCACTGTCGCTACGTTTTAGTAGTGATAGGAGAAGTTCAGTGATTTACAAATTTTTCTTTTGCTTTGGTTTGGAGTCGAATTAATGACATCGATCTCCAAACCGACCCAGTCCCCTCAATGCACAATCTTTCAAATGAGATGATGCTTTTGCTCTATGTGCTTCTCGCACTTATGACTCATAGACTCTCGAGAATTAGTCACAACACCATTATTATCACAATAAAAGGGTGATAGGCTTTAACATCTCTGGAACTACTTCTAGATCTGTCAATAATTTCCTGAGCCACACAGCTTCCTTAACAGCTTCACAAGGCGCTACGTACTCAGCTTCCATAGTGGAGTCAGCAATGCACCCTTACCTGGTGCTCCTCTAGACTATTGTGTGGGATAAATCCAGTAAGTGGATTTTCTCACCATTTAAATCAAATTCAAAATTCAATTTATAAAATTTTGAAACCTTAATTTCAAACGTTATAACTATAATTATAATTATAATTATATAAATTCAATAATTAATATAATATATCATTTCATTAATTTTAAATAAAATTAATTCTTAACAACTAATTAAACTATTTAATTATTCAAAATTAATTTAATATCAAATATTAAATTAATTAAATACCAATTCCGAAACATGAATCTTTATTCATGTATTTAATATTTAAATCCAATTTAAATATTATCCAATTCTCCACTTTCGTTTATTGCAATAATTAAATGTGTAATTATATTGTATATAATTACTAATTCACTTAATTCGAATTTGAACATTTCAAATTTACTCATCACGCTATTCTAAGGTTTAATCCATTTGTGAGCTAGTAGAGAGACCTAATGGACCTATAGACTTTAAACTGAATTAATCAACATTCGTTAACTACCGAGTCACTCCACTAAAGCCCAGTAGTTACACTTCCACTGTAGATATAATTCTGTCCATTTGATTTAACCATAATCAGTAAGTCGACCCTTCAGAGGTTGTTTGTAATAACGACTGGGTCAAATGTTGTTTTAACCTCGAAATTATATATTCCTCATTAAATCTCACTAATCCTTTAATGAACAATTGGTTTATGATCCAATCACCAAACTAAATCCCTCCTGATGAAAGGATGGGACCACTTGTTCAAGACCTGGAGTCAATACTTATGGGGGCGTTTGGCGCGCAGGTATGGAATCTTAAACCTAGGAATGTTAAGTCTAGAGGATTATGCTGGGAGGTTTAGGTAGCCTGAGTTTAAGAAAATCGTGTTTGGAGTGCACATTTTGGAAGTTTAGGTTTAAGAAGCCTGTGTTTGGAGTGCATGCTTAAGTAGCCTAGGAATGAAGTGCAGATTTATAAATATTTAGTTTGTGAAATATTTTTTTTTGTATTTAATCACCAGTTAGATTTTAGATTAGTTAAAATTTTTCATCTTAATTATTTTAATATAGTTAACTTTAAAATAAACTAAAAAATTTAGAAGAATAGTTTTTAAAAAAATTTTGAAATAGAGATTTTGACTAAAATTATAATTTTATTTAATCTATTATTTTAATAATTTGATATTTTAATCTTACTAGATTTTGAAATAAAATTTCATATACTTTTGTCACTTTAACTAATTTGAAAATGATTAATTTTTTTTAACCATAATAAGCTGACTTAAAATTGAAATAAACTAGAATATTAAATTTAATGATGGAAAAACTATACTTTTTTTCTTATCAAATTACATTTGAGGAATAAAAAATCATAAATTTTAAGTTTTAACTTTTATTTGGTCGCTAAGTTGTTTTAAACATTTTAAATCTTTATGTTTAGAAAATGATTCTAAGTCTTCAAGCTAGTTAAATTAACCAACAAAAAAATTAAAATGTTATTAAATTAAATTAGAGCTTCAAACATATATAGTTCTACACGTATAACCTAAATAATATAACTATACAATTGCAATCTATTGAAGTATTTGGAATGACTTAGAAAACAAATGTCTATAAAACATTTATTTTTAATCAAACACTTTTGATAAAAACTCATTAAAATAAAAAATAGACATATATTGCAATTCTTTCTTAAAAGTATTTTTATATACAAATTTGTCTAGTTTGTTATGTATTAAGAGTATTTTTATTAATGTTTTTCAATGTTGGTTGTGGTGGTCGCGGAGGTGGCCAATGGAGTTGGTGGCTGGAATTTTGCCAGTGTAAAGGGAAATGAGGGTTGCCAAAGGTTGATGAATAGTGGACAGAGTTGGCCAGTGACGATTAGAGGTTGGCCAAAAATGGTCATCAAGGTGGCGGCCAAAGTTGGCCAGTGGCGATCGTCGAAGTGGTGGCCAGAGTTAGCCAATGACGGTCGAAGGAGGTGGCGACGGAAGTTGGCCAGTGGGGATCGTTGGAGGTGGCAGCAAGAGCTGGTCGGCGGCGGTCGCTAGAGGTGGTGCCAAAGTTGGTCAGCAGTGTTTATCGAAGGGTGGTAGCTGAAGTTGGTCGACGACGATCGTTGGAGGGAGGTGGTCGTAGTTCGCCGCAGTGGTCTCCGAAGGTGGTATCCGGAAGTTGATTGACTTACTTCCTAGATTAAATTAGGGGAAAAAAAGGATAATCCATGAGTTTGAATAGTAAACACTATTCAAACCCATGGGAAAAGGATGTAGGAAGCCAAGGCTTCCTAAATCCATGCCTCACACAAGGGTTGGGCTTAAGATGCCTAACCCATCCAATCCCAACCCTTGAAACAAACACCCTCTAAGAGAACAACCTCTCTACTATCCTTAAAAATGGGTAGAAATGAATTATGTCTTGCACTGAAATGAATTCCCTCTTGCACCAGAATGAATTTGTCTTGCAAGACGAAATTCATTATTAGTTTCTTTTAGGGATAATAGAGAGGTTGTTCTCTTAGGTACTGATTCTAGGTCTTGAACAAGGGCTGCACCCTTTCATTAGCCCGAGAGGGATTAGGTTTGGTGATTGGATCACAAACCAATTGTTCCTTAGAGGATCAGTGGGACTTAAAAAGCAAGATGTAATCTTGGGGGTAAAATGACATTTGACCCAGCCGTTATTACGAATAACCTGTGAAGGGTCGACTTACTGATTATGGTTAAATCAAATGGACAGAAATATATCTACAGTGAGAGGAGTGCAACTACTGTACTTTAGTGGAGTGACCTAGAAGTTAACGAATGTTGATTAATTCGATTTAAATAGTTTATCCAATTAATTTCGAATCGTTGGAGCCCATAATCTGCAGGTCCATTAGGTCCATCTACTACTTCACAAACGGATTAAATCTTAGAATAGCGTGATGAGTAAATTTGAAACATTCAAATTCGAATTAAGGGAATTGGTAATTATATATGATATAATTACACGTTTAATTATTGTATTGAACGAAATTGGAGAATTGGATAATATTTAAATTCGATTTACATATTAAATACATAAATAAAGATTTATGTTTTGGAATTGGTGTTTAATTAATTTAATATTTGATATTAAATTAATTTTGATTAATTAAATAATTTAATTAATTATTAAGAATTAATTTTATTTAAAATTAATGAAATGATATAGTATATTAATTACTGAATTTATATATATATAGTTATAATTTTTGAAATTAAGATTTCAAAATTTTATAAGTTGAATTTTGAATTTAATTTAAATTGTGAGAAAATTGACTAAGTGAATTTATCCCACATTAGAAATAGCAATGTGGGATAAATTTAATTCAAATACATCAATTTTTTTTTTATAAGTAGAAGGGTTCTTCACCAAAAATAGCAAAATCAGTTTTCTCCTCTAAAAAATTCTGTAAATTCTTATTCATTTTGGATCCCACAAATCCAATCTAAGATCCTAGAGAATAGTAGGGAAGATCAAGTGGTGGTCTATAACGTTCTACTGAGAAGATTCAAACTCAATTTGAAGGATTTTTTAAGTCTTCAAAGGTAATTTCTGAGACACTCTTTTCTTTTATGAACATGCTTACTTAGATGCTAAAATTGATGAATTAGAGTGCTTAATGATCCTGATTTCTCCACTGATTGGATGCTAACTCAATCATACTACTCCTCCGTTAAGAGTGAACACTGATCTTGAAGTGGATTTCCTAGAATCCTTATCAGTCTGGAAATTAGAGTTCGTGTATCTTATAAGGATCGGATCCTTAGAACCATACACGAGCATGTAGTCCCTCATTCTACATAGATACTTGAGGATGTTCTTAACGGTGGTCCAGTGATCAAATCCTTGATTAGATTGATATCTACTGACTATTCTCATTGCACAACAGATGTCAGGTCTAGTACATAACATTGCATACATCAAGCCACCAACAATCGATGCATAGGGGATCTATCTCATTTCCTCAACTTCTTGAGGTGTCTTAGGACACTGTTCCCTAGACAATATAACTCCATGCATGAAAGGGAGTAAACTTCTCTTGGAGTTATGCATCGAAAACTTGACAAACATCTTGTCAATGTACGATACCTGAGATATGGTTAGCGTTCTGTTCTTTCAATCTTTAAAAATTTGAATATCCAGAACAAACTACGTCTCTCCCAAAATTTTCATTTGGAATTGGGTCACTAGCCAATTCTTAATTTCAGTCAATAGACCTACATTATTCTCAATGAGTAGGATATCATCTAACACTAGAAAAGCTACTGAACTGTTAATGATTCTCTTGTATACACAAGATTCATCAACATTTTAACTAAATCCATAAGATTTGATCGCAGTATCAAATTTTATATTCCAAGATCGAGAAGCTTGCTTCAGGCCATAAATGGTCCGATTAAGCTTGCAAACCTTTTTCTTTTGACCTTGGGTTATGAATCCCTCAAGCTGCTCTATATAAGTGGTCTCTTCAAGATTGCAATTCAAAAAAGTAGTCTTGATGTCCATTTGCCAATTCTCATAGTCATAATATAAGGCAATGGACAGGAGGATCCGAATAGACTTCAACATGGCAACAAGTGAGAAAGTCTCCTCATAGTTGACTCCCTCAACCTGGGTATAACCCTTTTCCACAAGTCTAGCCTTGAAGGTTTGCACCTTCCCATCAACACCCCGTTTTCTCTTGTAGATCCACTTGTAACCTATAGGTTTAACCCTATCAGGTTGATTTATAAGATCCCAAACTGAATTAAAGTATATGGACTCCATTTCGAGATCCATAGCTTTGATCCATTCATCTTTGTCAACATCCTCTATTGCCTTTTTGTAAGACAATGAATCCACAGTATCTTTGTCAGCTACAATAGCTAGAGCTTCCGTTAAACCCATATAACAAACAGGTGGGTTCACAACCCTCTCACTGCATTGAGGCTCTCTCAACAATTGATGTGGATTTGACCTACTAGATGGTCCAACTTCAACAACTTTTATTGAGGTATTGGGTTCTTCAACAACTCTTGTTGAAGGTTCAGTAGTTTTATTGGAAAGTTTACTGAACACAATCTTACTGCATGGTTTATGCTCCCTTATGTGGTTCTCTTATAAAAAGGTAGCATTTTTCTTCACAAACACCTTATTATCCTTAGGATCGTAGAAGTAACCACCTCTCGTTTCTTTAGGTAACCTACAAATAGACACAATTTTGAACGAGGTTCCAATTTTTTAGGATTTGCCTCAAGCACATATGCTGGGTAACCCTAGATCTTGACATTACGTAAACTAACTTTACGATCATTCCATAATTTCAAAGGTGCTTCAATAGCACTTTTGGATGGAACCAGTTCAAAATATAAGTTGCAGTTTGTACTACATAACCCCAAAACGAGTCTAGTAGGAAGCATAACTCTATTGAGGTTGATGCCCTAAATCTCGTAGGGTCCTGTAGTTTGTAAACACCTGTATGACAAACACTTGTAATGTAATAATATGAGATATTTTCTTCACTATTGTCTATGAAATATGAGATATTTTAGTTGCATTTACGACAAACCAATAAACTAAGATCCCTGGTTATCGTTCATGTAGAGACATACAAGTAGATCATACCTTAAGTGATAACCTAAATGGTTTATAGTATATAGATAAAGGAGGGAAACCTTATCCTAGTGACACTACGAATACGACCCGCTTTGTAGATGTTACAAGTGTTATAAAGTGCTGCAGATGGTCTGATCTTGATCATTCATGTGGAGACATGCGAGTGGAGGTGTTCTATATAAAACCGGATCACGAAGTGTTTAGTCTCGTTATATAACACTGTTCATGACAGAGACTTTCATTTCATTAGGATGACCATAGGTAATATAACCTTAATCCTAAGTGAGTTGGGAACTCCTGTCTATGAGGCTAGTCCTTTGATTTGCATCGGTGCGAATGGCCAGATTGTCGACTCAAACCTACCACTTTGGGGATTCGTTTGATTGGGGAGCTGGAAACTCAGCTACACAAAATGGAATTAACTCCTTCCCCAAAGTAGGGGTAAGTAGATAGATTTCTCCTTTAAGGGCTGATTCCAGGACTTGAATGATGTGATGCCACACACTTTTTCATGGGTCGAGAGGTGTTCACTCATAGTAGGAATTTGACATATTGTTCATTAGAGGAATCAGTAGTACTAAAGGAGTTAGATGTAACTATAGGGGGAAAATAGTAAATTGGTCCAGCTATACTTATGAGAGATCTGTGAAGGGTTATCGTACTATTGATTGGTTATATCCAATGGACACAGAAATATATCTGTAGTGAGAAGAGTGCAGCTGTCGGTCTTTAGTGGAGTACTCGATAGTTAACGGATGGTGGATTTCGTGATTAAAGAATTTAGTCAGCTATTCACGTACCGTTTGAGCTTCAAGCTATAGGTTCATAAGGTCTCCTTGGTAGCTTAATAGATTTAAGTTGAGAATCAGTTTTTTGGTTAGTTTGAAGTGTTCAAATTAACAAAAGGGAGTTTGATTATATATGATATAATTAAACTGGTTCAATTATGTGTGATATAATTAAAATGATGTATAAGATACATTAATTGGAGGATTTTTATATAAATGTGATTTATATTAAATAAAGGAGAAAAGAAATATGGTTTAAATATTACATATGATGTGATATTAAAACTATAGATTATAAATAGAATATGATAAGTTAGTTATTATATTTATTTATAATTAAAACAATTATGAGATAATTGTGGTTGGTTATTTTCTCCATTAACCATGAAAGTGGGAGGTTATTTTCAGTTTTGAGTAACTGAAGGATAAAATGAAAAGTGTTTTCATTTTGTCAAGAGATCGCTTCATTATGTACATTACTAATTGTTTAGCTCACGAGAGACTACATGATAGCCTTCAAGTGAGTTTCTAAACAATCATGTACTAGTGGTTTATAAATGATCGCGTGCTAAGTGCCTTTTACTAAATGATTGTGTAAACGATCAAGAGTGTTTTACTAAACGATCGTGTACCAACCGAGTTTTATTAAACGATCAAGCATCTCAGTCTATGCGATAGACAGTATCTTCTCCACTTGCTTGGTCGTATAGTTCGAAATTTTCCTTCCTCTATCCCTCTACCAAGTTCATAACAGAGCTCACACCTCCTAGATTCTCACTCCATGAATACCAAGGTTGTCGAGTGGTGGTGTCTAAGGGTGCTTATTTGTGAAGATTGTTCGTGATTACCAAGCAATTGTGTAGACGATCTGAACAAAAGCAAGAGGTTGCTATCCAATTCTTCACAGAAGAGAGAGATCTTCAGAAGAAACGTTCTTCAAAGGTAAATTTCTCACTCCTTTTATATTTAATTAGGAAAGCATGCTGTAATTTGTTTTAATATGCATAACTGTTATGTATGTTTGTGAATACCTTTAATTCTGTCATAATAAGCTTGGAAAGATCTTGCTTCGCTCACTGGTTCTCTTGGATAAGAGTTTCTTCAAATTCATCATAGACCATATCATGTTCAAAGAGTTCGATTTCTCCTTTTTGATACACCATTTTGCTGAGGTGTACCAGGTGTCGAGATTTGGGATAAAATTTCGTGTTCTATCAAATAGTCTTGGAATTTTAGATTCAAATACTCTCAACCTCGATTAGATTGAAATGTTTTAATGGTATTATTTAATGCATTTTCAACTTCAGCCTTGTACTCCTTTAACTTTTCAAGGGTTTCAAACTTATGTTGTATTAAATAAACATACCCATATCTAAAATAATCATCAGTAAAAGTGATGAAATATTCAAACCCTCCTCTTTTCTTAACATTCATCGGACCACAAAAGTCTAAATGTACAAATTCTAAGAGTTCTTTGGCCTGTGACATTTTCCAATAAAAGATCTTTTAGTCATTTTGCCTTCAAAGCATGACTCACACACAGGTAAATAATTTTCTTTTAACTCACTTAGAAGTCCATTCTTGACCATTTTCTCAATCCCATTGAGATTTATGTGTCATAATCTCAGGTGCCAGGGCATTTTCTTTATGAGAAATTTTAAGTCTTTTATTCTGAGTTACTATAGTTTTAAACAATTCAGTATTTAAGAGGGCTTTAGTAGCTAAAAGTCTTAGCACATATAAATTATCTTCAAGATTAGCATAACAAATATATACTCCATTCTTGTAAACAAACACTTTTTTTACTTGTAAATTTAAAGAGTGACGTTATTCTAGAAGATATTTTTATAGAAATCAAGTTCCTTTTCAAGCCTGGAACCACATATACATTATCTAATAAAATATAAGATTTATGTAAGCAAAGTCGAAGCCCTCCCACTGCCATAGTTGAGATGATGTGCCTAGCTCCAATACACATCGTCATCTCCCCAATCTTCAGTTGTCGTAAGGAACTAATTCCCTAAAATGAAGAACAAATATGGTTAGTAGCGCCTGAATCTGCTATCCAGGTTGAATCATCATTCTCCACTAAACAAGTCTCCAAAACAAGTACATCATATTTACCTTGCTTGGCCTTCTTCTTTTTTGTCAAGTATTTGGGATAATTCCTCTTCTAGTATCCCTCATGGTTGCAATGGAAGCAGACTCTCTTTGCAGTCTTGACCTTCTTACCCTTTTGGGCAGCAGTTGGTGAGTTAGCTTTCTCCTTTCTACCTTTCTTCTTCTTCCATTTTTTGGTGTCGGAAGAAGAAGACATAGACTTAGTTCTAGATGTCGAACCTCTATAGAACTTCTTAGAGGATGAAGCAACATTAGCCTTACCCTTCCATTCCTTGGTTTTCATCAAGGATTGGAGAGTCTGTAGCTCATTGAGCAAACTGGTTAGGTTGTAGTCAATCCTATTCATAATAGCATTGCTACAGAACTGCCGGAAACTTTCAAGTAAAGATTCTAGTATGAAGCTAACCTAGCTAGCTTCATCAATGACAGGCTCATTCATCTCCACCACGTCGAAGTAGACCATCATGTTGAGATTGTGTTCTCTAACAGATGCCCCTTCTTGCATACGGGCATTGAAGATGTTTTTTAGAGCATCATGCCTGAGTTGTGTGGATGGTTGTCTGAACATCTCCTATAGGGACTTCATGATCTCATGGGCAGTGATCATGGGCTCATGCTTCTTGGCCAAGACTTCAGAAAGACTTGCCAAGATATATGCTCATACCTTTTCATTTGCCTTTATCCAATGCTCATATGCCTCCCAAACATTTCGAGTAGCATTTTGAGCAGAAACAGGAGGATCCTCTATCAGGACAAACCTCATGTCATCAATGATTAAAATTGTGTTGATTATGCTTTTCCACGTTATGTAGTTTTCGTCGGTAGGTTTGTCGGCAATGAGTATATTTAATATTGTAGAAGTCATAATGAATTTGCTGGAATATTTAAATTATTTATATTAGGAATTCTAGCATTACCCATTTAAAAAAACTAATCAAATTTAACAAAATAATATAATGCACTCTATGTGACATCAATTTGCAATGATGTTTCAATGAGGCAGGAAAAAAGCCACCGTAGGGTGATCAGGTACCCCCTCATTAAAATGAAACTGTCTCAACCAATATATAGAATAACTCATTCTTACTGTAAATATTAGGCTCCATTGTTTTCGGTCAAAAAACTGTTAACTTGCTTAACATTTTCTCGTAAGTGTAACCCCTCCTTTTAGATTCAAGAGTTCTGCCTCAATGAGTCAACCGTAGGGAAAAACTGATTGAGGGCGAAAACTAAAGCAATCCTATCTATTTCTAGAGTTTGAGTGAAAGGTCATGCAATTGTCATTCGTAGTGGGACACAAGCAAAGGTGTCTCAAGGTCGAGCATAGAAATTTACTACCAACTAATGAGAGAGACCAGAAGATGTGTTAACACATGTCCCACTCCAACTTACTATAAACACTCTCTTCATTCACCTTGGTATTGACCTATACAAACACCACTTATAGGGGGACACAAGGAAAGGTGCCTCAAGGCCGAGTATAGATCTCACAGTATGAACTTTTAGGAAGATATGTGAAAAGAAAAAATGAAGTATCATATACCCCATTTTTCTCCCACTAAGTGTTTTACCTAAGGTTAATTTAAATTAGAAAAATACGGCAAATTATTTTACTAAGTGATTGCTTAAATTTGCCAAAAAGTAACATTTACTTTGGATAGTTAAACAATTTTTATTATTGTTCATTAAACACTTTAATAAACCTTAATCAATAATTGCATGCTTGTAGCAAACTTATCTAATTCATCTTTCCAGGTTAGTTCCCAGGTAGGGGTATTCTATTTCCATTAGCTTAAATACCTGAGCCTAGGAAGAACTAGCCTTAGACAAAAGGTCATACATTTGTTACAAATTTAATATTTTAATTAAAAACAATTTAATCCTGTTAAACTGATTAAAAGATTACACTAATTTCTAATCTCAATAGAAATGTGATCTTAGGTCTATGTGAATCATGTTTTTAAAACTATCTTAAAAAATGATTTTAACCTAAGGTTTGCATGCAATTCTTGATTTTAATTGTAATTTCATTTAATTATAACTTTTATAAAAGAAATGAAATAACTTAAAATCAATTATTGCATGTGCACGCATATATAGGTAAATCATAACAATTATAAAATAACCTAAAGTAATGACATGCTTCATCCAATTCCATTTTATTACTTAATATACATAACACTTATATCATAAAGTAATGAAATAATTAATAACATACATCCATCCATACATTGAAACTATATATTATAGCATTTATAATATAAATGATGCATGACTATGTTATTAATGCATGCAACCATATATTATAACATTTATATTATATGATGTACGAGCATGCTATTAATTAAATAATGCAATTATATACTATAACATTTATAATATAAATAATGCATGAATAATGCATAACCTATGGTGGGATTTTACTGTATGGTATACATTATGACATAAAAATATATAAAATAAACATCGTATGCATAATTTTAAAAAATAATTATTGGACCAGGATTTACTCCTAAACAATTAATTAAATTAATATAACACTTATATTAATTTAATTATATAAAAAACAACTAACTATTACAAAACTAATAGGCATCCGGTTCAAAACAAGCGAACCAGGTCTTGAACCGCACGAACCGAACCGCCCAACACCCGAACCAACCATAAACCCCTTGAATTAAGTGAACTGGATATGAACCAGTCGAGCCACGAACTGAACCGTGCACGAATCGGTTCGTTCTTTCCGTCTTGGAGCGTTGCAACGCTACGAAATGATCATCCCGTTCCGCCCTTTGTAGCGTTGCAATACAAGAACACAACGTTACAACACTACTTTACAAAAGTCATTGTACAATGGCAAATCCAATCAAAATTCCTCCGACTTTGGCCTCGCTTTCTCCAGAAATTCATTGGAGATCACGAACAACACAAGACAATCAAATTACAACTACTAAAGCTTTAATTATGCCCAAAACATCGGGCCCTTACAAATCAAAATTTGTAAAAATAAAGCATAAAAACCAAAATCCAATTCGTAAACATCCAATAATCATAAACTATTCATTCCATACATTCTTCAACATACAGAATGCAAAAATCCACCAATTTTTTAAAAATAATTATGGAAAATTTGAAAATTTGAGACAAAAAAACACCGCTCCAATACTAATTGAAGGAACTATGAAGTTCTATAGCAAAAGCAGGGATCGACCCAATTTTTAATTTTTCATGGAACAATGAAATTTATAGAATCAAAATATAATTGTGCATTCATTCTAAAATTTACAACATGCTTTAAGAGAAGGAAAAAAAGGGATTATATCATACTAACCTTTGAAGCCAAAAACTTTGCAAATTCCTCCACGATCTGGTCACAAACTCTTCAAATCTCCTCGAATAAAAACAACAATCCAGGATGACCAATACTAAGAGATAATCCTCTCTATTCTTTGTAGGGGTTGAAAATTCACAAGAGTTGTGGGTTTTGCTAAATTTTGGGAGAGGGGGAGATTTTGAAGAGAGGACGTGTGTTCTTACTGAGAGATCTTCTGAAAAATCATACAAAGACCAAATATACTCATGTAGCAAAAGGGAGAAGAAGATCTAGTTCTATGCTAACCTCCCATACGTAAAAAAAAACCAGAGAGAAAAAAGGGGAAGGAAGTTATTTTAATAACTCACTCCCTTTAATTTGAATTTAAATTAAAAACTTAATTATAATTTAAATAAAAATATATAATAATTAATTCATTATATAACTATATGTTATATCAAAATATAACACATAACGTATAGTTATATTATATCAAATACAATATAACCAATAGTTTGTATTTCTCTCAATAATGTATAGCATTTAATATAAATCAAATTTATATTTAATGCAATTATATGAATCCAATTCATATAATTAATATTTGAATCATATCCAAATATTTAATTCCTCTCATAGTAAACTTTATATTATAATGTATCAAATACATTATATTAATTATATTACATAATTGATTTAAATTAATTATATCATGTATAATTAATCCCTCAATTAACTTGAACAATTCAAATTAATCCAAAATTAATTCTCAATAATCCCAGTTGAGTTATAGAGGGGACCTTATGGACCTGTAGATTGAAGCTTTAATAGTATTTGAATAATTTATTAAACTTCTTTAGTTAAATTACTCAACATTCATTAACTGTCGATCACTACTAAAAATCGACAGCTGCACTCTTCGCACTACAAATATATTTCTGTGTCCATTAGATATAACCAGTCAACAGTGTGACCCTTCATAAATTATTGGGCCAAAATTACCGTTTTGATCCTGTAGTTACATGTAACTCCTTAAGTTCACCGATCTCTCTAATGGACAATAAGTCATAGTCCAACTATGACCAAACCCCTCTTGGGCCAAAAAAGAGTGTGGTGCCACATTGCTCGTGTTGGAGTTAGCATACAATTAGTGGAAGCAAACAAAATCATTAAGACTCTAATTCAACAATTTTAGCATCTAAGAAAGCATATTCATAACAGAAAAAGAGGGTTTGAAGATATACCTTTGAAGATCTTCAATCCACGAATTTAGCTTTAATCTCCACACCAAAACGTTGTAGACCACAACTGGATCTTCCCTACTATTCTTTTGGACCTTAGATTGAGTGGTGGAACCCTAAAATGAGCTGAGATTAGAGGGAATTTTATAGAAGAAGACTGGTTTTTCAACTGAAGTTTTAAAAGAACAGTTCTTCAACCTTCACCAGCCACAACTTTGCATGCACCTTATCTTAGTTGAATCAACTAACTTTTACTCAACTTATTTAGTGTCATCAAAATGCACAACAAATTGACACCAAATCGACATGAAATGAGTGGATTTAAAATAAAATTATGACTGTAAAAAAATGGAGAAACCCACTAAATTGGGGTTTTTCCAAATTTTTCATTTTTAAATTTAGTTTTCTTAAATTTTCATAAAACTTAAATTAAATCTAAAATTGAATTTAATATTTGAATTTTCCAAAATTCAAATTTCTAATTTTAAATAAAATTAATTCAAATAATTAATTTTAAATAATTTAATATCCAATATTAAATTATTTACACCAAGTAATGCCACAAATATGAATCCCCATTCATGTAATTTTAATATTTAAATCATATGTAAATATTATCCAATTCTCTAATTTTGTTTAATTCAATAATTAAAAGTATAATTATATCGTATATAATTATTGATTCCCTCAATTTGAATTTGAACGTTTCAAATTCTCTCATCACACTATTCTAAGGTTTAAGCCATTTGTAAGCTAGTAGGAGGGCCTAATGGACCAACAAATCATGGGCTCCAATGATCCGAGATTAACCAGCTAAACTATTTAACCTATTAACAAACATTTGTTACCTATCGGGTCACTCCACTAAAGGCCAATAGTTGCACTCCCTTCACTATAGATATATTTCTGTCCACTCGATATAATCACAATCAGTAAGTCGACCTTTCACAGGTTGCTCGTAATAACGGTTGGGTCAAAGTTGTTTTATCCCCGAGATTACATATTGTTTCTTAAGTCCTACTGTTCTCTAATGAACAATTGGTTTGTGGTCCAACCACTAAACGGAGTTCCTCTCGGACTAATGAGAGGGCAGGGCCCCTTGTTCAAGACTCGGAGTCAGCACTTAAGGGAATAACTTCTCTACTATCCCTAAAAGCGGGTAGGAGTGAATTTTATCTTACACCCTATGTCCCTAACTATTTACTCGGTCTTACCCCCGAAATGAGAGGCTTATTGAGCCGTGCTGTTGAGCCAACCCTCACCCATGCAAATCTAAGGATAATCTCGGATAAATAGGAGTTGATATTTAGCTCAGGGTTAAGGTTAAGTTACCTAGGTCATCGCTTTTAAATAGTTATTGTTAAATAATAAACAGTTTTATAAAGTAAGAATGGCTGATTTCTTGGTCTGATCTTATACAAACTCTTTGCTAGGATGTCCCCATTCGCATGTCTCCACATGAATGAATTGGGATCACTTTGTTTGTAGCACTTTACAATAATTGTAACATCTACAAAGTGGACCACATCTAATAGTGTCTCCAGAATAAGGTACCTAATATTATCCGTATACTATAGACCATTTTAGCTATTTACTCGAACTTTATCCACTCTTATGTCTTTATATAAAGTTCAAGTATTCATGTAATAGTCATGGATCTTAGTTTACTAGATTTAGGTTATCTCTAAAACGAAATCAACAATTCAAACATTCAATAACAACTTTATTGAATCATACTTCAATAATATCTATATTGATTAACAGAATAAGTTTATTGTTCACAAACCACGAGTTTTAGGACATAAAACACAATAGTTCATACCTTGGGATCAACCTTTAAGGGAGCAATTTATCTACTTACCCAGACGTTAGGGAATGAACGAATTCCGTCTTGTGTAGCTGTGTTCCCAACTCCCAAATCAGACGAATCCCCAAAATGGTAAACTTATTGAGTCAGCGATCTGGCTACTCTGACCCATACAAATCAAATGACTGCTTTCATAGGCAGGAGTTCACAACTCACTCAAGATTCATGTCATGTCACCTATGGTCATCCTGGTGAAATGTAAGTCTCCACTATTAACGACGTTATATAATGAGACTAAGCATTTTGTGGTTCGGTCTTATACAAAATCCTTTTGTATACAAAAGGATTTTGTATAGAACACCCTTGCTCATATATCTCTACATGAATGATCAGGATCATATCATTTATATTCATAGTGTCACTAGGATAAGGTACCCAGACTTATCCATCTACTACAGACCATTTAGGTTATCACTTAAACATGATCCATCTGTATGTCTCTACATACATGTTTAAGCTATAAAAGATGACCTCATGTATTAGTTTATTGGTTTGCGGGTTAATGCTACTAAATGTCGAATAAAATTCCTCAGATTTTATTAAATAAATAAATCATTTGTACATTACAATTACAAACTACAGACCTATGAGATTTAGGGCATCGACCCCAACAAGAATACTCTTTAAAACCTCTCTCTCATATTGCTACTGCAGGAGCATATCCGAAATGTAAAAAAATGAATTCTTTAACATATTGATTTAAATTTTTGGAGGCTAAAGTGCATCCATTTATGACGAGCTTTAGGAAGAAAAATAGTTTTCCAATGATCACATTTTTATGGCATCGAAATATTTTGGAATCAATCACTAATGATAAATAATTATTATCATTAATATCAAATGCTACAAATTATAATTTTATAATATTTTCATAGTAAGACTATTACAAAATATTATATTTATATATATCAAATATATAAAATAACATTTAATTTATTAATTATAATGAAGAGAGAAAAATCGACATATCTTTAGGACTTACCTTTAGCAAGGAAAACGAGAGGAGCTCGTGCTAATAATGTGTTATAAACTTGAGAAGCACAACAGGAATATGAAGACCAATAAAATATAATATTAAAGTAAATATAATAAAATAAATAAATTAAACATAATATATAAATATATGAAATACATGAATAACAAAAGTAAATAAAATAAAAATGATGAAGTTCTTAACTTTCTCTAATCTTTTTGGATTTTGCCAATGTGTATGTTCAAAACCCACTAAAACCATTATTTATAGGCAATTTGAAAGTAAGAGTTGGATTACATGAAATTAATAATATATAATGTTGAGATAAATGAATAATACTTTAAGAAAAGAGGATATGACACATATTCAATAGACACTAAACATAAACATCTAATGAACAACTATTATCATAATATTTATAATAAATATCATATTTTTGTCCATCAATTAATGATGGAAAAGTTTTTCCACATTTTCTATGGGTTAGGTGAGTTGTTTAAACTTATGGTCAAATAAAAATTTATAATATTATAAAAAGTTTAAAACCAAATAAAACTCCCTTTTTGAGATTATGAATTTATTGAGATATATAATAGGCCATTTAAAAATATAAATTTAAAAATAATGACATTTTAAATTTTAAATACAAAATTTGGATACATTAAAACATAATTTTTAGTATAAGTACTTGGATTACAAAGTTTTTGAAACAATTTTGCCTAAAATGATCTCGTGGCTGAGATTTTTTCTTTTTCAATTTTTATAAAACAATAATATTATTATTCTGTTCTCATCGATTTGAAGAATTGAGAATTTTGGATGCCCCACAACTGTCCGTCCAATGAAGACCCAGAAAATATCTACATCAACGCAAAGCCAACTTGTCATCTACTGCAATAATAAAATGTTATTCGATCGAATATTCAATTTTATTATTTATATTTTGTTGATAGGGATTAAATATTCCATTGATTTGTCCCTGTTTGAGAAAATATTTTTTTATATTTCAAACATATTTAACTCATGATGTTATAAATAGGTTATTTATCTTAGGAGAAAATAATATATAACAATTGAATAGACTAGTAAACCAATTACACCTTAACTAGATATAATACATACATTATATATAATAATAATGTTCAAATTCAAAATTAAGTCAAATAGTATAACAAGACTTATGAATTGAAATAACTAAGAACCTCAAAATATATTGGAGACGTCAATAGGTAGTTGAGACACGTTTCTGATAAACGTTGTCCTGAAGATAATTACTTACTATGCATGGGTTGTAAATAAACTATAACAATCGTCTCAGCAGGATACAACGACTAACTCTAGTAGAACTTGAAAGAACAGCTACCCGACAACAGTGACAGGACTGGAAGCTTTGGTGAACCGTGACAGGAGCGGAGGTTCTCGTGAACTGTGATAGGAACGACGACTCTGGAATTAGCAACAACGAACAAGAAACCTGCAAAATAGAAACTCGTGAAAGGCTGAGAAGCGAATCATGCTCTCTTTAAGACGTTTTGTGACCTTGCCCTTTTGTGCAAGCAGTTCGTTGAGGATGCCACGCCTTGCCCAGGATAAAACAACCCAGATAAAAACCTGTCTTGATCGGAACTACATTGGAAGCCGATTAGAAATCTCACACCCCTCTTCTAATATGTGCTTGAAAATCATGACGGGAAAGGAGAAGAGAGAACAAGGAGGGAAGGTGATAACTTGTAGAAATACAAGTTATTTATACCGTTTTATTTAGATTATGCGAAAAAAAGAAGGAAAAGTTATGTTAAAAGTACAGAAATTGGCTTAGAAACGCAAAAATTGTAAAGTGTCGTGAGCACACCCGCTAACCCCATTGCAATGGTAAAATGGAATGTCCAAGTCTTTATTTTGCAAAAAACAGGTCATCCCGTGCGACAATCGCTCGAGGACAAAAATGAACAATGATCCACATTACATGCGACAATTGATCAAGAACGAAAAAAAAAAACAATGCAATTGCAGTGCATGCGACGATCGATCATGGACTCAAACGATTAACACATTTCCACCATATGCGGCAATCGATAAAAGATCAAAGCAATTACATCGCATGCGGTGATCGATTGTAGATGTAAAGAGCGACGCATTCGCAAGGACGTTTGACATTGTACAGCTTTTTTGTTGTACGATTCTTACAAAATGAACGTGGAGCAGACGGACGTTTCCACCAAGCCATGGCAGGAATTATCAGCTTGTCTGAGCGGGACCACTAATGCAGAAGGAGCCAAGGTCTATAAATAGCTTCATCAAATTCAAAGAGAGGAGGCTGGTCTGAAGAGACAATTTAGAGAAAATCCGGGGAGAAAGACGAGACAAGATCGAGAGGTAAGTCTCTAGAGCAAGCAATTATTTCCATTCTCGAAGAAGAAGCTCTATGCAAAAGGTCACTTCTACCAGGAAAACAAGCCTGAGAGGGAAGCTTTCCACTCTATTCATACCACACGCTGGCAAGCAAATCGTCTCCGATCGGGATCCTTGTCAAGATATTGACACTCTTTTCGTATTTGTTCTCATTTTCTATTCATCTACTGTATTCATCTCTAATCTTTCATTCACTATCTGTAACAAATGCTTATCCTTAGATTTTAATATCATTATCGTATTCATCATCATCTCTCTGTTCTTCTCCATACATTCATCATCTATTTTCTTCATCATGTGTAATTAATTCTCAGGGTAAGGGGAAGGATTAAGCGAGTAAGTTAATCTTTGTTGAAGAAATCGGCTAAGTTTAGCTAAAGCATGCTCAACGGAATCTTCACCTGTGAGAGCAGAAGTGAAGATGTTATTCCGCCTCTCGAAATAAGGTTGGAAGAATGCGTTAACTAAAGCGAGAAGTATTTCCAGAGATAGAAACAACCTTACATTCACCACGTTCATCCCTGTTTCACCATAGATATATGGGAACGTGGTCGATCACTGAAAGGTGTAAGCCAAAGGAAAGCGGAACTTTAGTTGCATCCTCAACAAGATTGACGAACTTACGATGTCCTTTCCCTCAACCCATTCTCTTTCTGACACATTTCTCAAGACTTGCTACCGCATTCATCAGATACTTTTACACATCTTCACAACCAATCCTTACCCTGTATATTTAATTGTTTATTCATTTATTTACCGCAATTTACTTATCACCACAATTTATTTTATCGCACTTTATTTATCATCGCATTTTATTTCATTATCACATTTTATTTTTACCGCATTTTACTTCCTCAAACTAATTCAGTATTCTTTTTGTTTAACCGGTCGTAACCACATCAGTATCGATCGCATTAATCACAATAATCCTTGTGTTCGACCTCAGATCACTCTGAGAAACTTGCGTTGGAATTATACTTGGTTCTAGCGTAAGAAAACTTGTGACATGCAAACACTACACGAACGCATACTACAGAAGCATTTAAGCATCACCGCATACATAATTTAGAACGTAGTATAGCATACTTTTATTGTCGCAAAGCGCATACACATACTTAGACATACGTCGTCAGCAACCTAACTAGTTGTTTGACGACAACACGACAACGAATTAATTTTCGGTCATCAGAAGGACTGCCACAATGTTTTTTTTTCTTCCCTTCTAAGCACTCCATGCAATTTATAGGCCTTAGGAATGCGCAAAGAAGGGGTAACGTGCGTACATACACACAAAATGGATCATTCAAACGAAATGACAAACCTAGAAGACCACGACAAGGTCGGATGAATAAAAAAGAAACGGATAATTTAAAGAAAAAGAAAATTATTTTATTTTATTTATCTATTTATCAAAAGAATATTCCACACACATGCAACTCGCCTCGCCCACCCTTGAGGCCCAAACCCACAAAGAAAGATATGGGTAAATAAAGGAGGCATCTCCTTATTGTTCTAACCAACATGAGATTCTCCACTTTCCTTTTCCTTTATTTCAAAAAAAATTAAATTTTCACCAACACAACTGCAACTTTAAACTACTCGAATCTGGTAAAACTCTTGGATACTTACTTTTAACTCAACCCAAGATGAAAATAAAAAAAGAAAGGAGAGAACTTCTTCAACATGAAATGAGATACTACAAATGAATAACCAAGTTATTATTTGTAGGTTAGCAATTTAGTAACTCTAGCAAATACAAAATAAAATCTAATAAATACAAAATTGAAAAATCTGTGAAATTTAACTCAATTGAGTTATTACTTGACTAAAATCAAAGGTAACTTATTCAAAATGAAGAAACTACAAATTTAACTTTCATATATGTTAAATTTGTATATGAAACATCATCTAAATTTGATGGTTTCAATCCAATTTGAAATTTCTAACTAACCATGGATTTAATCTACACAATCAAAATCATTTTTTATATTTCAAATATTTACAAAAGTTTCCCTTCCTTTTACTATTAACATCCAACATATTATATGTGGCAAAGCAAGCTGAAAGCCTTTACTTACCCGTTTGAGATGTAGGCTACAATCGTAATTGGATCGGATTGTAAAGGAAATGAGTTGTAATGGTAATAATATAATCTTTGAAGGTGTTTACTACTGTGTAATGAGAATGAGTTGAATCGTAATCAGAAATTAATGAAATTTGAATGATTAGCAGAATGTCCTTTTGTATTTTTAATTAATTTTATGATGTCTATTAATTTTTTTCTATACTTATTAATTTTTTATTTTTTTAGTAATTAAAATTTTATATTTTACAAAATTAATACCTAAACTAAAAAAAATATAATATTTACAAAAAGGTAAATAGTAATTATTTTAAATTTCATTAATCTAATTCAAATTTTAGTTTGGTTGGAGATTTAATTTTTCATCATAATCTTATAAATATTAATAACAGATATTTTTTAGATGATTGAATATTTTTTTTAAGAGGTATTGTAATTAAAGTATGAGATGCGGGAATCAAACCTCAAACCACGAGATATTAAATATTTACTTTTTAAACAAAATCTTTAACTTATAAATATTTGTAACGGATATTTTTTTTAGACGTAAAATCCAATTATTTCATACATGAATAATGAACTACAATCTGGACAAAAATTGTTGCATGATTAAAAAGTCTTTTGACGTGGATCAAATATTCTATTCTGGCACGATATATATACGTGTGTGTGAAAATAATCTTATAATGTATCATGTAGTTTTATTTTCTCTATAAGAATTTGGCTTCTTTCTACTTTTAAAATTACAATTTATTTATTTATTTTGAGTTCAATAATTACATGAACGAAAAGATCAAACTATCAATATAAAAACTTCTAATGATCAATCAAATCTTGTTAGCCTCTTTTAAGGATAAAACTCTTATTTCTATTACCTGTTGGACAATTTGGTCTGAGTGCAATAATATTGTTCATGATTGCTCCATAGCACAAATTGAGAATCGAGTTTCGTGGATTAAAAATTATTTTGATGAGACTTTACGAAGCAGAGATCAACCCAATCTCAAATCATTTTTATCTATGCACAAATCTTCCAATACTAACATGAAATGCTTGAATTCTCTACTAGGTACAATCAAGATAAATGTGGATGCAGCTTGGAGACAAAAATATTCGTTAATGGACATAGGAATTATTTGTAGAGATTCTAATAGTTCACTTCAAGTTGTTGCTTAGGAATGTATGAATTTTGTCTATGAACCTCCTTCATCCGAGATGAAAGCAATTCTAGAAGGAATTCGACTTGCACAGAAAACCTAATTAATGCCCCCTGAGGCTTAATAAAATTCATTTCTTTTAGAAAAAAAAAAGAAAAATCCTTTTCCAACCATTAAAAGAGTAGGAAAGTAAAACGTATCATGAATTATTCTTAAACCAGAAAAGTAATTGTTCACGACGAAGATAGAATCATGTTCTTGAATACTCACAAAAATTTTTAATCATGCTTTCCATAACATATAGAGAGATAAAATAATTGTAGTAAATTGTAACGATTGTAACAATTGTATAGGTTTGAGGATTCAATTTTTATCGTTTCGAAATCTAATTTCTATAACTATTGTATTCTCGAGGTGTAATTGTAACTACCACAATACGTTTTCCACTTTGCCTTTTATTTATTTATTTATTTATTTATTTTGAGTTCAACAATTACAAGGATGGAGAGATCCACCAATCAATATTTGAGATGGTAATTGGTGATTTATTCACTAAGCTATGTTCAGATTAGCAAGAATTTGACTCATTATCTAAAGATTCAATAAAAAAATCGATATAATGATTAGTTAATTAAATACGTCTTTATTTTTACAATAAGATTATAATTAGTCATAATATCTTCACTTTAGAGATGTAATATTCTAATAAACATGGATATCCTTTTCTAGCAATTAAAAGGTAAAAAAGTCAATCGTATCATGAATAGTTCTCAAATAAGAAAAATAGTCATTACCTAATATAATTATACGAACTAGGGTTTCAATACCAATCATGTTTTTATTGCAAACCCATTAATAACACAAATACAAACCAAAAACTTTAACCAAATGCTTTCCATAAAATATAGAGAGATGAAAAAGAAAGATGTAAAAGATGATGGTAAAAATAGTACAACATAATGCAAGAAAAATGCCAAAAATTGATCATATGATAAAACTATATAATATCATAATTGAAAATATAATTGAAGTGGAATGTGGACATATCATAAACGTGTTCCCTTGTCTAACTCACATGAAGCCCTAAAATGAGAAAAAGGAAAAAAGAGGGGCCAAAACCACAAAAACAAGCAAAATGAAGGACAAAATAATTGAGAGAGAGGGTTTGAAATGCAAAGTATGAGAGGTGGTTATTGTACCAAGTTGTCAATTCTGATTGAACCACACCAAAACCAAACTATATATAATTAAACTATTTTCTTTTTAAAAAATTATTTATAATATATATATATATAATNCTTTTTAAAAAATTATTTATAATATATATATATATAATATTAAACTATTTTTGTAAAATCGTGATGCATTTGAATCCCTATGATTGAGACTTGTAACCCCACCCTCCTACCCTCCCACGCTCTCTCTTTCCTAACCTTAAATTTTTCTCTCTCCATCCTATAAATAATTATAATCCATATTATAATAACATTAAATATTACTTTAGTCTTATTAATATGACCATGATTAACTAATATGAAATTATATTATTAATATTGAGGTTCCAGGTTTCATTTCTTTACTTTACATATTGTTTTGAAAAAAAATCTACCTTAATCTTTATATATTGTATCTCCGACTTAGTTCATTTCTGTAATATTTTAAAAATATGATGTCCAAAATAGTATTAAAGTCTTTATAATATTATATATTTCTTCTTCAATTTTCATGTTTGTATAATGTCTCGTACTTTAATTAAATTGTATAAAATGTCTATTTTGAACTAAAAAGAGAATGAAGACTAATTATTGGCTTTATTGTATAATTTTTATTTAGATAGATAAATTAATTATAGATAAATATGTTTATAAAGAGTAAGAAGACTAAACTTTATGTAGCAAAAGTTGATACTTTATTTTGTTAAGAATTTTTTTTAAAGATCTAAATTGTTATGAATTTTAAAGTTTAGAAACTAAATTGCTTTGAATTTTAAAAATAAAAAGATTATATCATTGTATGTTGAAGTTCTAATTCGAAAGTTTAACCTTCAATAAAAATACATAAACCAAAGCAATTTTTTATCTAATAAAAGTTTATCTAAAAATGTCATAAATAATCAAAATTTCTAAAAAAAAAAAGAATTAAAGTTAGATTACAAATTTAATCCTTAAATTTTGAGATTTTTCTCAATTTAGTCGTTAATATTCAAAATATAACTAACAAATCAATTCATCTTTAAAAGTTTTACTAACAGAAAATTGGAAGTCACTTTTGGAAATATACAGACGGATTAGTCACAGACCTTAAAATATCATATACAATAAATAAACTAAAAAAAATTAAAAAGTAAAAAGTTAATACCCCACAAATTAAAAAAAGTCGTGTTTACACACATCGTAGTCAATTTCATTGAGAATTTCATCAATATACATATTCCATTTTTCGTTGCAATTAAGCGAATCATCTTCTCTCCCAAATACACGTTTTGAGCATCTGAAACGCAAAAAGGATCCGATTCTTCGTTTTGGATTACGCTTTCTCTTCTCGAGGAGCTAATGCGAACGTCTGACAGGTGGGTTCTTCTTGCCGACGCCTTTTCTCTAATTTTTTTTTTTCTGATTTTAATTTTTACCTTCCTCCTCCCTGATTTCTACTGCTTAATCCCCTTTTTTCCTTTTTGATTTTGATCGAATGGCGACACAGAAATCAACACCGCAAACTGTTTCGCATATGGATAAAACAGGTCCGTCTACTCAATTCCATTACGCTTTCATTCTGGCTTAGACGACAAAAACCACCCACATCTTTGGATTGCAAATGGAATGAGTTAGTTCTTTGATTTTTAATCACACCCCTTTTTTTTAATTTTAATTTTGATTCGCCTCTCTTTGATTTTGGCGAAGAATTCTGTCGTATTCTTGATGTATCTGCCAATTACTCACTTCCCAGATCGTGAAATCATGAACCATTATTCCCCACTTTCTCAGTTCTTGAGATAGATAGAGAGAAAGAGCTTGTTGATTGGTTTTCTTGAATGGGTTTCTTATCATCTCTCTCGAAACAGAGGGGCTTTATCATTTTCTTGAATCTCTCGTTTCTCTTAGTGGGTTGTGCTTTTTTGGCGAATCGGTTTCACTCTTCAGAATCCCGTTTTCATGTTCTTAACAAAAGCTCGAGAAGAATCCATGGCAACCCTCAAGAAGATTGCCAGAGTTTTCTTGGTTTAACTGAGTTTGAAGCTAAGTGCTCTGTTCTTAAATCCAACAACCCCTGTCACACTGAAGGATATATAGATTATCTTTACATTTTCTATTGTGATTATGGAAGTTTTAGCATCCTGGGCTACACTCTGTTGTTTCTGTGGCTTCTTGTGTTGTTCTATCTTTTGGGTAACACTGCTTCTGAATACTTTTGCTCTTCCCTCGAGAGTTTGTCAAAATTGTTGAATCTATCCCCAACAATTGCTGGTGTTACTCTGCTTTCTCTTGGGAATGGGGCACCTGATGTTTTTGCCAGCCTTGTTGCTTTCATGGGGGATGGAACTAGTGATATTGGCTTGAATACTGTTCTTGGCGGAGCCTCGTTTGTTACCTGCGTCGTCGTTGGAATCATAAGCATTTTGCTGCGTCGGCGACAGATTAAGGTGAATAGGTCTGCCTTCATTAGAGATGTTTTGTTCTTCCTCTTGGTTCTTTTGTCTGTTTTCTTGATATTGCTTCATGGTCATATCAATCTGTGGGGTTCTATTGGCTTTTCTTCCATGTATATTGTTTATGTCTTGGTTGCTTATGTCTCCCATGCTCAATGGTTGAGTTTTAGAAGTGAAATCTGTGAACCCCTTTTGAAAGAACCACCAAAGGATGAGTTTGAGGGTCGAAATGAATCACAGGACAACGGTGACGATGACGACGACAATGATGATGTTAGAATCGATGTATATGATCTCTGTTTTTGTCCAAGATTATCACCTTCTTGTCTTTTTTTCCTTCGCATTCTTGAGATTCCTCTTTACTTGCCTAGAAGATTGACAATTCCAGTCATTGCTGAAGAAAGCTGGTCTAGACCATTTGCTGTTGCTTCAGTGACATTGGCTCCCCTTCTCTTATCTCTTATATGGACATTTCACCACCAGAGCGAGCCGTCGGAGTCAAACCTGATTATCTGCATCATCGCTTCGTTGCTTGGAGTCAGTTTTGGAATTGTTGCATCTGCGACGACTGAGAATTCAAGCCCACCAAAGAAATTCCTGTTCCCTTGGCTTGCAGCTGGCTTCACCATGAGTTTAACGTGGAGTTATATTGTAGCTCAGGAACTAGTAGGCCTATTAGTTTCACTTGGCTATATAATGGGCATAAGCCCTTCAATCCTAGGACTTACCTTCCTGGCTTGGGGAAACTCTCTTGGGGATTTGGTTGCTAATGTGACCATGGCCTTGAACGGTGGTCAGCGAGGTGCCCAAATCGCCATCTCTGGCTGCTACGCTGGCCCCATCTTCAATACTCTGTTCGGCCTCGGGATATCTCTTGTTGGCGCTTCGTGGAAGAAGTATCCGCAGCCGGTCGCCATCCCTCTGGACCCTTATGTCATGGAGACATTGGGGCTGTTGGTAGGAGGATTGCTTTGGGCACTTGTGGCTTTGCCAAGAAGAGAGATGAGGCTTGATGCTGTCCTGGGAGGAGGCCTTCTGGCTATCTATTTAACCTCTTTGCTCTTAAGGCTTTTGCAAGCTTTTGGTTCTTCCCATTAGAACCATTTGACACTCACTCTTACTACCAATCTTCTATCAACTTGAAAATATTTGAAAAAAAAAAAAGAAAAAGAACAATGTGATTGTGTTTTTCTAATGTTGATGATGCAATTAATTAGTTAGTTTTGTGTAAATTAATTCTACTTTGTCAATTTTTGTAACAGTTTAGACTTTTGTAAGGTTTGATGTTCTGTATCAAAAATCAAATCGACATCGGCCAGATTTATCGAAACTCAAGAGATATTAAATGTATAATTCAATACAAGTCTTTGTTCTTTAGTGTGTACAATTTGATTTTAATCAGAAATTTGAAATTGATGTAAGAAGATTAATTGTATGATGGGCTTTGGTATTTCTAACTTTTTTGCAAAAAAAGGGCCTTGGTTGTTTGCATATTATGTTAATGTGGTCTAAGAAATTTGACTGCCGACCAAACTGTCTGAAGATAAGAATTGTTGACTAGCGGACATTATCTTAAGACAAGTAGAGTTGAAACTGTCAGTTTTGGATTTCCTCTTACAATTTCTCAACGTGCATTTGGGTAGAAATATGTTATTTCCTTTATAATTTTTTTTTTTTTTAAAAAAACTTTAGTTAAATTTTAAAATATTTAATTTAGTTTCGAAGCTTTCAAAAGTAATCAATTGTTTTGATATTTATTTATATTTTACAAATCAAAATTTCCTTAATATCTGTTTTTCAGCCGTGGATAATATTAAGGGTCTATTTATTTTGATTAACGTGAGAAAAAAATATTCAAAAGTTATTTTGAGTGGTTGTCAAATACTTTAATTTTTTTTCAAAATTACTTTTTTCTTTTTAAATTAAATATTTGAAAATGCATTCCAAATGTACCTTAAATCTTATTGTAATTATTAACTCTATTACTTGTCCATGGTGACTAATGCTAACTTTCATCTATTATAATCTTTTCTTTGATGATATACAAAGTTATTTGTTTCTATTCTTTGACGTTCTCAAAGGCATAGTCACAACTTTTTTAAATTGATATCAAAATGAGCCCATCTTAAATGACTTAAAATATGTACTATTAATTTTGAAGTTAGAAGTTTAACGACATTTCTATCTTAATTGTAAGAGAGAATCTCTAATTATGTATTCCACTAAAGTTCAAAGATTCAAGAAATCAAATGTATTCTATTAAAGTTCAGTTCAAATTATGCAATGATATGTACATTATTTAAGGATTTACAAATTATGCAATGATATTTAGCCGTTAGACATGCATAAGTGATTATAACCTACATCAATTCATACACGAAAGAAAACAAAAATCAAAGATGCAAGAAATCAAATGTATTCCACTAAAGTTTAGTTCTAACAAATATTCAAATTGAATTTCCTACTCCACTAAACTTCAACATGTTGTTGGAACGATGTGATGGAGATTATACATCATCTAAATCAATTACAACAAAAAAATAGAGCAAAATCTAGAAGAATTTGAAAGAAAAGGGGAAATACAAAAATAGGTTCTAAACTTTGATGAAATCCCCTCTCCCTTAACCCTAAATGAAAAGAATCTTATATATAATGACAATGCAAGAGTGTCACGATGCTAAAAGCATCGACCTTTAGCATCCAGTAGCATTGAGCGACATTGGGTGTTCTTCCTCAATAATGTTACAATGTTGCAGGACAATGCCACAATATTGGGCTACTGCCTTACAACGTTGCCTAGCATTGCAACACTATTCTCAAGGGGCATTTTGGTTATTTTGCTATCTTCTTTAGGTCAGTTAATTAATTTGACCCCTAAGTACTCCATTTGAACTCAAAATTCACCCCGAACGTCCCAAAGGCTTCACGAACTCGATTATCTGCAATAAAGCACATTTGAATACAAAATCTTAGAAACTAACATGATTTAGGTAGGGAGAAATGACTCATCTATGGAGCTATCTATGAGTTCTGAATAGTTGCAAAATTATGGGTTGGCTTCAAGCTCATGGAAAAATATTGAACAAGCATAAAGCCCATTTGTGGAGCAACCATTTCCTAAACCAAACCAAATTTCGTAGAAAGGAAGACAAAAGAGTCTAACTATAGAATACAGTAACATACAAATTAGCAAAATAAAGAGAATGAGGAACTGATAAAAAAAACAGACACAAAAGACTAGAGCATAGGTAAACTTAAGTAGTTCTAAAAGATCGCTATATTCTAAATTATTCTAGAACAGATGTTTGGTTCAAAAATAAAAATTAGGAAAAAGAAGCAAATTTACAAAAGAAGACAAATGGGAGCAATTATTTTCTTATACGATTAACCAAAGAGAAGCCTAAAGTATTTGGTATGTAGATATAGTAGTTGGAGTAGTAATCACATGACAAAAAATAAAGTCTTTTCTGTCAAGCTTTATCGTAGTTTTAACTCTCAAATATAGTTTGCCAATAGCAAAATGAAATAAGTTGAAGGAAAATGTGTACTTGTTGTTCACAAAGAGAGGAGATTCAAGGTAGATCTCATACCTAATAATATTATTATAAATATGTTACATAGGGTGTAATTAGATGCCCAAGCTGTGTCACTCTACCCATGTGTCTCATACCTAGACATTATTGGTGTCCATAATACGCCACCTCCTACTTACCATTTTGCCTATAAATAGAGACATTTGATGGAGTTTGAGAGAATACACATACATTGGTGACCAATCCGAAAAAATCGGGGAAAGTGGAGAAATTCATCTTGTGTTATTTTATTTACTTTTGCTATTTATTTATTTTATATAGTATTATATTATAATTTTTCCATATCCATGTTCTCGTTGTGTGCTATTGTGCTCCTATATTTTACAACACGTTATCAATACAATGCTTTAATGATTTCTCTACTGAAGAGACCTGGATCATTTTCATATATTTGGTGATTAAAAAATGCGCAAAGAAGTCTATGTCTGGAAGACAGTGCAACTGCACACACAATACTTACAAGTAAAAAATACTTTTCCAAATTGATAATGCTAGAAGCAAAAGTAAATACAATATTAGGTTCTGCAAATCTGATAGAAGGATTTGGAAAAACAAATATTATTTTTTCCTAGAGGAACAAAATTTACAATTGACAATGTATTGTTCTCTAGTCAATCAAAGAGAAATCTTCTAAGTTTTAAAGATATACATTGCAGTGGTAATCATATCGAGACTGATCGTAAATTTAATGTAGAATATTTATATATTATCTATACTGTCTCAAATGAAAAATGTATATTGGAAAAGTTGCCTGTTTTATCTTCTAGATTATATTATACTCATATACGAATAATTGAAACATATGCAACAATGAACCTGAAGTTCATGAATCCAACATATTTATGATTTGGCATGACCGATTAGGTCATCCAGGGTCTATGATGAGAAAAATTATTGAGAATTCACATAGACATCTATTAAAGAGTCAGAAGATTCTTCAATCTAATGAATTATCATATGATGCTTGCTCTCAAGGAAAATTGATAATTAGACCATCACCAGCTAAAGTGGGAACTGAATCACCTTCATTTTTGGAACAAATTCATGGTTATGTGGACCTATCAACCTACAGATGGTCACACGTGTGCTTATTATCAAGTCAAAAACTTGCATTTGCAAGATTACTTGCTCAAATAATTAAGTTAAGAGCACAATTTTCTGATTATACAATTAGGACCATTCTTCTTGATAATGCTGGTGAATTTACATCCCAAGCTTTTGATAATTATTGTATGTCAATTGGGATAGGTGTTGAACATCCTGTAATTCATGGTCATACACAAAATGGTTCAGAGAATCATTTATAAACGTCTGCAATTAATTGCAAGACCATTACTTATGAGAGCTAAGCTTCCTACATCTATATAGGGATATGCTAATTTGCATGCAACATCACTTGTATGCATTAAGCCAGTAGCTTATCATAAGTACTCGTCGTTAGAATTAGCTTATGGTCATAAACCAACTATTTTCCATCTGAGAATTTTTGGATATGTAGTATATGTTCTAATTTCTCCACCACAACGGACTAAGATGAGTCCTCAAAGGAGGTTAGGAATATATATTAGATATGATTTCCCATAAATTATTAAACATCTTGAACCCCTGACGGGTGGTGTATTTACTGCACGATTTGTTGATTATCATTTATTGAGACAAATTTTCCAATATTAGGAGGAGGAATAAATCTCGTAGGGTTATTGTTGGGGTTGATGCCCTAAATCTCGTAGGGTTCTGTAGTTTGTAAACACCCGTATGAACAAACTATTTTGTAATAATATGAGATATTTTATTCACTTCAGTCTATGAAATATGAGATATTTTAGTTGCATTAACCACAAACCAATAAACTAAGATCCTTGGTTGTCGTTGTAACTTAAATATGTATGTGGAGACATACAAGTGCATCGTGCTTTAAGTGATAACCTAAATGGTCTGTAGTATATGGATAAAGGAGGGAAACCTTATCCTGGTGACACTATGAGTGTGACTCGCTTTGTAGATGTTACAAATATTGTAAAGTGCTACAAATGGTTTGATCTTGACCATTCATGTATAAGATATGCGAGCGAGGATGCTTTATACAAAGGAGTTTGTATAAGACTGGACCATGAAATATTTAGTCTCGTTATATAACGCCGTTCATGACAGAGACTTTCATTTCACTAGGATGACCATGAGTAACATGACCTTAATCCTAAGTGAGTTGTGTATTCCTGCCTATGAGGGCGATCCTTTGATTTGCATGGGTGCGAGTGGCCAGATCGTCGACTCAAACCTATCACTTTGGGGATTCATCTGATTGGGGAGCTGGGAACTCAGCTACACAAAACGGAATTCACTTCTTTCGCGAAGGAAGGGTAAGTAGATAAATTGCTCCCTTAAGGGTTGATTCCGGGGCTTGAACAATGTGGCGTCACACCTTCTCTTGGCCCGAGAAGAGTTTACTCATAGTAGGACTATGATGTATTATTCATTAGAGGAATCAATGGTACTTAAGGAGTTAGATGTAACTACAGAGGCAAAACGGTAAATTGGCCTAGCTGTCCTTACGAGCGATTTGTGAAGGGTCATCGTATTGGTGATTGGTTATATCCGATGAATACTGAAATATATCTGTAGTGCAAATAGTGCAAATGTCGGTCTTTAGAGGAGTGTTCGACAGTTAACGGATGGTGGATATCGTAATTAAAGAGTTTAGTCAGTTATTCACTTACCATTGGAGCTTCAAGCTATAGATCTATAAGGTCCCCTTGGTAGATCAATAGATTCATGTTGAAAATCAAATTTTGGGTTAATTTGAAGTGTTCAAATTAACAAGAGGGAATTTAATTATATGTGATATAATTAAATTGATTCAATTATGTATGATATAATTGATTTCATGTATTAGATACATTATTTGGAGGAATTAATATAAATACGATTTATATTAAATGTCATATAGGAGAAAAAGAACTATGGTTTATATATTACATGAGATGTGATATTAAAACTATAGGTTATAAATATAATACTTATTTATAATTAAATCAATTATGAGATAATTGGTTTCAGTTTTTTCTCCTAATAACCAACTTATTGGGAAGTTGTAATTAGTTATGGTAACTGATGGATAAAATGAAAATCATTTTCATTTTTTTTTATAATCGAACGAGCATAAAGAAAAATAAATACGATAGCCTTGAGAGAGTAAACGATCATGCATCGAGTTTTTCTATACGATAGTCGCTTGCCACTAAACAATCGAGTACCCAAGTCTACACGATAGACTCTTGTCTTCTCCCGCTTACTCGATCGTCTACATGATCGTTTAATTCCTCATTCTCTCTACCAAATCCATATAAAGCCCACAACTCCTGGATTCTCACACCAAGAATACCAAGGTAGCCTAGTGGTAGTGTCTACTTGCTATTCGAGGATCGAAGGTTGAGTTTCATTCGTTGTTGTTCAAGGAGATTCCAGAGGCATTGCGTTTGTGCCATTGGATCGAGGAAGTACGGAAAGAAAAGGTTCTTCAAGGGTATGTTCACTCGATCTCTTGTATTTTCTTCTTGAAGCATGTTGTAATTTAAAGTTTATGCATAGCTATTGCTGTTTGATTGTAAATATGTATATTCTTTCACAATGGGATTTGGAACGATCTGCTTCCGCTCATTGGTTCTCTTGTTTAAGAGTTCCTTCAGAAATCACAGTCAGGATTTACAATTATAACTGTATATGTTAATGACTTAAATATTATTGGAACTCCTGAAGAGCTTTCAAAGGCAATAGAATATCTTAAGAAAGAATTTAGATGAAAGTTCTTGGAAAAACAAAAATTTTCCTTGTCTTGCAAATTGAACATGTAGCAGATGAGATATTTGTTCATCAGTCAATTTATATAGGAAAAATTTTAAAAATATTTTTAAATGGACAAAGCACATCCATTGAACATTCCAATGGAAGTTCGTTCACTAGATGTGAAAAAAGATATATTTCGACCTCAAGATAATAACGAAGAACTTCTTGGTACTTGTCCTGAAGTACCATATCTTAGTGCAATTGGTGCACTTATGTATCTTGCTAATAATATAAGACCAAATATTGTTTTTTCAATAAATTTATTAGCTAGATATAGTTCTTCTGCAACAAGACATTGGAATGAAATTAACATATACTTCGTTATCTCCAAGGAACAATTGATATGAGTTTATTTTATTCAAATAAATTAACTTTTGATAGTTGGTTATTTAAATTTTGAATATTTATCTGATCCACACAAAACTAGATCTCAAATAGGTTATCTATTCACATGTGAAGGAACTCCTATATGATGGCGATCAATGAAACAGACCATAATGGCTACTTCCTCAAATCATGTTAAAATTCTTGCAATTCATGAAGCTAGTCAAGAATGTGTATGGCTATGTTCAATAACCCAGCACATTCGTGGAACACGTGACTTATCTTCTAGTAAATTCTTCCAACAATTTGCATGAAATAATGTTAAGAGAGCATGATCATGATTTTTAGGCCAATTTTTTAAAAAAAATCTTATCTCTCATGCATATTTAAGTCATTGTTCCTGCAAAATTCGAGTCTTGTAGGCTTTCAATTGTATTATCAAGTTTATATTTCTGTTGTCATTCCGAAAGGTCCACCTTTGACTTAGGAGTAACCTTACTTATTTTAGAGCAAAACTAGACAAAGTGGATAAAAAAGGGCCTAGTGTGTGAATAAAAAAATATATATAAGAAAAACAAATTAGTTGGATGGGAAATTAAAAAAAAAAAAAAAAAAGAGAGAGAGAGAAAAGAAGAAGCATAAAAAATTAAGCAATCGCCAGCTTGCGAACAAAATAAATAGTGTATGTGTATGCATGGATAGAGGTGAAAAGAGTTACCTCCGATGTCTAGTTAAGGCTCTACGAGAAAAGAGTGGTTAGGTTCTTGATGGTTGAGTGTGGAAGCTAGCCCTCTAGGTAAAAGAAATGCCTTTTAAAATTTGTGTGCGTGAGTTTAGGCACCCTTGTCTTAGTGTTGCCTTTTATTTGGAAGTTTGGTATAGTCAAGGTCAATAATCGAGCCAAAGTAGAGAAAAACGAATTAAGAACCTTATAAAACCTTTCTCGGTTGTGCAAGCTTAACAAGCAAGACTCTAGGCTCACTCATGCATGAATAAATTTAGAATCATTCTTAAAAATGCGCTTCATTAATTGATTATAATCGAATTTCATTGTTGATTGCAAATTTCATCCTTTTTAACTGTTGAGACTAGAATAATAACTAAATGGAACTTTAGAGCAAGTATGATATTTTTGAATAAATTTTTGTTTGAACGTATGTTTCTACCTTACTCGGGACGAGCAAGAATGAAGTCGGGGGTGTTTGATAGTTATCAAAAAGAGCTATAATTTCTAGCTTAACTCAAGCTCTTTAATAAATTTTTAGTCTTAATTATTCTATTTCGTAGGTATCGAGAAACCAAGACGTAGAATCAAGCATTTGGAGCCAAATAGAGATAATTTGAAGCAATATGGAGGTAATTTAAGCATCCAGGTTTCAAAGGAATAAACATGACCAAACTGTCCCTGACATGAGCATCATAACGCTCATAAATCTTTTAGCCCAATGATAGTCTAACGCTGAAAGGCAGTAGCTGCAGATACAGGGTAGTGTTGCAACGCTACAAGTTATGACAGAATTTCCAACGTTCGTGCATGTGCCTCTTGTGCAAGTCAGCGTCAAACTAGCTTCGCGTCCTTCGCCCAATGCTTGAGGGCCAGTTGCGTAATAGTGTTGCAATGCTATGACTACTTCCTATATATAGCTCTTTTCACTTTAGGTCAAAAGAATGTTGGGTTTTATGGAGGCTGAGGAGAGACCTGGTTTTCTTCTTCTTCTCTATCTTTTCAGCATCTTTGGGTAGGTCTTATTCATTTTATTTTTGGATTATAAGCTTGGATTGGATCATCTCTTTGATTCGTCTGTAGATTATTGAGATAATTTCTATCTAGTTTCTTAGATTAAGAATTCTTTGTTTATTTCTTGAGTTTGCTGGTTTAATTGGTGACTGCGTCATGAATTTATGTTATTTTTTAATCAATTTTAATTTTTTAAAGCATGTTTGTGTTGATGACTTTTCACTCATGAGCATGCTAGGCTACGATTCTTCGATTTGTCACAATCTTGCATGAATATATTGTTTAAATTTATTCTTGCATATGAATGTCTAGTTAAGATCACCTGAGTAGCAGTATTTAATTAGGCTTTTGATAGCGATTTCTAGAATATGCTAATTGCTAATTTCAAAGATAAAATTGATTAATTAAACACGACTTTCTTGACAATTAGTCGACACAATTGAATCCTAAATCGTAATGCATGTGTTTTTAGTTCTATATGGTCGCTATCAAGCCCAATAGAATTTAGAAGCATGTAGATTAGTTAGAGTATTGGCTTTCCGACCTTAATTAATAAGTAGGACGCTTTCTTGGCTAGATTCTTGCTAGTTATCCGCCACTGTAGAGGCTAGTTAGATCGAATCAAGTGAGTAGTGTTCATGCATAATTCAATGGAATTTTTCCTATTCGAAATATTCGATCATTGAATTCTCATTACCAAAATTTATTAATTTCTTTCATCTAACCAAATTAATTGTTGATGAAAAACAAATTAATTCCAATTGTCCTAATTGCATTAAGATCTAGGGCACATTAGGCAGAATGTTTAATTTTCAAGCGTCTAATTAAACATTCAATTGATTCAATCCTAAGATGGTTAGAACAATACTCATCTAATTTTATTCACAAGCTAACCTAACTTATTGCTTCTTGAGATTATCATACAACCACGTGTCTCGAATCATATATTAATCTAAGCAATGATCATAAGATGCTAAAGCGTACGACGATACAATCAAATTCTTATAAAAACAGAATTTAAATCAACAATACAATACAAAGTTCGATTAAAAAACTTACAAATACATGAAAGAGAAAAGATTCTAAAAACCAACCTAGAAACGAATACCTTTGCCCAAAAATGACATGCCAATCACTGGGATAGAGGTTTGATACATGTTTTGACTAAAAAGAGAAGAAAAGTAGAGAGAAATCATGGTTGAAGTCGGCTGGGTTTGGAGATCCTTGGTCTAATCCAGTAAAAGAAGTATTTATAGAACTAGCCGAGCATACACTACAAGAAATAACAGATATAATAGCTAACGAAAAAAAGCTATGACAGACCTTTTATAGTCTTTTTCAAAGGTCTTGACAACCCATGTTATTAAAGGTTTAAAACTTTTTATAGCGTTTTTGTGTGGCTCTAACGAATGCTATAATAGAGTAAGAAAATATAGCATATATGCGTTGCTATAAAAAATGTTTTATAACCTTGGTTATTAAGCCTATCATTAATGAATAATAGCTCGTTCGTAATGCTATCTTTTCCATATAAAAACCTTCTTTTAGTGCCATCTTTATCATATAACAACTTTTTATTAATGCTATCTTTAACATATAATGACCTTTTCTTAATGCTATTATTATATCCTATATATAGGTTTAATTTTATGCCACAACGAATTTTATGCTACAACGAACTTACATATCAAAATTTCATAATCAATTTACATTAGAATTACTTATTTTTTAGCTAAATACACACATGAAATACTTGGTAATGCATCAAATATCACGACTTCCTTTAATAATAGAAATTTTTAATCCATTTGTACATTATAAAATAATGAAATTATCCAACAATAAAAGTACATCAAATATAATTTGCAACTATATAAATTCACAAAATACAAAATTTACAAGCATTCAAAATTATGTCATCATAGAATTAAGCTTTCATCTTTGGGTCAAATTGGATTGAGATTATGGATAAGAGCTTTGAGTTGTCAAGTTGGATGAAGTGAAAGTTGGATCATGTCTCAAATTGAGCCAGACAATGGGAGAGAATTTGGTGATGAAGTTATCTCTTGAGCTAAAATTAACATTGAGATCTAAAAGGCTTCAACACAAGCAATATAACCTTTAATTAAGAAAGTTATCAAAACGCTTCATCACAAGTAATATAATCTTTAATTATCACTTCAAGTTTCATTTAATATGAAATCCTTTAAATCTCAATGTTCCTTCTGTTGTTATAAAAGATCTAAACTAGCCTAGACAAATTTGTTGTATAAAGAGATCATAATTAGAGATATTATAACAATCTCCTACTATTTTATTTATCTATATAGTAACAACTTAAATCAACTATTGGCCAACAAAATCCTCCAAGCATCCCAACATAAATGATCGTAAATAGCACAACTATTATTGGTGAGATATTATTAAGATTATAAACTCATGAAAGAACAAAAAATAATAGACAATTTTGCAACTTCCTACCAAATAATATTAATAAAAATAAGAGAACTGGAATGCAAATGGTTTTACATTTAGAGAATTCAAGTTTCAAAAATAAAAATATGATGAAAGAATGAGATTAGAAAATTATCAAATTTTAACAAAGAGTTAAGAGAGTTTCATACTTAAGGGATTGTAAATTTACTATGTTCTTTTCTCAATAAGTTGCATTGTGATCCCCTCCTTAAGTCGCCGTCTTCTTCTACTTCAACTTCATCTCTTATTCTTCTTCCTTCTTCAAAATCCCGACTTCTACTTCAACTTCATCTCTTATTCTTCTTCCTTCTTCAAAATCCCTCAGCGAACTTACCACTAAAATAGAATGTGAAAAACTCCATGTGCAACGTACAAAAGAACTCACCACCAAAAAATCCTCCAAACAAAAAATTGTATATAATATCCTAATCTCTGAAGCAGGTCTCTCTAAAATATGTGCAACAATCAATAACCATTATAAGATCAATAATCATCCACACAAAACTCTAAACAATCAAATGGTCTACTCCAAAATTCAGAGAGGGTTGTTTAAGTTTAAGGTGTAATTTGACAAAACTAAAAGTTTAAATTCAAAATTGATACACCGTTACTCATTACACGAAGTGAATAAAAAGAAAAAGACAAAATAGAAGAAAATATTACAAATGAAAAGATGTAGACCTAATAATTAGTCCATACTAATTTCCTTTTGAAGACCTAAATTGTCTCAGTGTACAAGGAAAGTACACCAAACCCCAAAGGTTCAAAAAAGCAAATTTCACCCACTATTTTTCAACCAAATTTCAGTTGCACTATAATTAATCATCGTGTAGTATTAGTACTCACATTCTTATGAACAACAACCGTATTAAGTAGAGCAAAAGTTATCATCCAGCAACTAACATTCTATTGGTAAAGCAACATACACGACTGCAAACCACAAAGATTGTAAAAGTACTTTATGCAAGCGAAGATCATTCCTTAAACCATAATCAAACTCCTAGAATCACTAAAACCAAATGAGATTTCATATATAAAAGAGTAATAGAAGGAGAAAAGGAAAATATAGACATGGGAACAAAAATGTAAGCAATAACTTTCTTTAATGCTTATGTAATATTACCATTTATATATAGATAATCATCAAACGTTGAGTAATGACTTCCCTAAATGGAATGTGAAAAACTTGATCTAAACTACGGAGTTGATACATCATTAAAATTTCATAAGCTAATTCTATTCAATTTTTGTCCGATCTGTTGGGGTTGATGCCCTAAATCTCGTAGGGTCCTATAGTTTGTAAATATTATTGAAAAAACTCATTGTCTATTTAATAAAATATATGATATTTTATTTCACATTTTGTTGCATTAACCACAAACCAAGAAACTAACATCCAAGGTTATCTTATAGCTTAATCTGTATGTAGAGACATACAGGTAGATCATGTTTAAGTGATAACCTAAATGGTATGTAGTAGATGGACAAGGCTGAGTACCTTATCCTAGTGACACTGTAAGTATGACCCGCTTTGTCGGTGTTACATTTGTTGTAAAGTGCTACAAATGATCTGATCCTGATCATTCATATATAGACATGTGAGTGAGGATATTCTATACAAAGAAGTTTGTATAAGACCGGAGCACGAAATGTTTAGTCTCATTAGATAACGCCATTCATAATAGAGACTTACATTTCACCATGATGACCATAGATAACATGACCTGAATTCTGAGTGAGTTGTGAACTCCTGCCTATGAGCGCGGTCCTTTGATTTGTATGGGTAAGAGTGGCCAGATCGCTGACTCAACAATCCTACCATTTTGGGGATTCGTCTGAATGGGGAGCTAGGAACACAACTACACAAGAAGTAATTCACTACTTCCCCGAGGTCAGGGTAAATAGATAAATTGCTCCCTTAAGAGCTTATTCTAGAGCTTGAACAATGTGGCATCACACCCTCTCCTGGCCCGAGAGTGGTTTAGTCATAGTTGAACTATGATATATTGTTCATTAGAGAGATCAGTGGTACTTAAGGAGTTAAATGTAACTACAAAGGCAAAATAGTAATTTTGGTCCAACTGTACTTACGAGCAATTTGTGAAGGGTCATCGTATATTGATTGGTTAATCCAATGGACGCAAAAATATGTCTGTAGTGGGAAGAGTACAACTGTCGGTCTTTAGTGGAGTGCTCGACAGTTAACGGATCAGAATAATTTAATTACGCGCAATTTGTGAAGGGTCATCGTACTGTTGATTGGTTATATCCAATGGACACAGAAATATATCTATAGTGCGAAGAGTACAATTGTCGGTCTTTTGTGGAGTGCCCGCCAAGTAATGGATGGTGAATAATTTAATTAAAGCATTTGATTAATTATTCATGTACCATTGAGCTTTAAGCTATAGGTTCATGAGGTCCCCTTGGCAGCTCAATAGGATTAAATAAGAATAAGTTTTTGGATTAATTTGAATTGTTCAAATTAATAGAGAGATTTAATTATATATGATGTAATTAAATTATTTTAATTACATGTGATATAATTATTATAATGTATTTAATACATTATAACTTTAGTGAGAGGACATAAATATTTGAATACGATTCAAATATTATTAATATGAATTGGATTCATATTTGTTAAATTTAATATAATGTGATTTATATTAAATGTCATATGAGAGAGAAAAGAAACTATAAGTTATATAGTATATGATACAATATCATATACAATATTAAATTATAGATTATATGTGATATTTGATATAAAATATAATTTAATATATATGATATGATAAGTTAGTTATCATATTTATATATATTAATTGTTATTTTTAATCTAAATAGAGGAGGGAGTTACAACTCCCTCCTCCTCTTTTCTCTTGTGGGTGGTTGCTGTATTTTGGCTTTTGAAAGAGAGGAGAGAGTCTCCTTCTTCGAGATATATAGACTGTGAGAAAGACAAAAGTTGTTTTATGAGTTTTTGGGTTGTTGGTGAACAATCTCATCTCTTCCTCCTCTCTACTCAAATATAAATTCCCTCATTCCAAAATAGTCAGAGCCCACCAATCCTGGGTTCTCTACCTGGGAATACCGAAGAAGCCATCGTGGCGTTTTCGTATCTTGATCGAGGGACACTTAAAGAAAGTCTTCAAAGTTAAGGTTTTTGAAACCCTAAGTTTTCATTTAACTTAGTATACTGTAATTTATGTAAATGTGTATCTTGTTCTCTCTTTTCTATAAAAATTAATTTCTTTAAAGAATGGTGTTTGGGACATTCTGCTTCCACTCAAGGTTCTCTTTAGTTTGAAATCCTTCAATTGGTATCAGAGCCAGGTTTGCTGGTTTTCTGATCCTAAATTCCATTTCTTATTGAATTAATTTTACACTAATGGTGGGTTTTAATATTCTACATTATGTTCATAATTCATGCGATGAATATTTAGTGATGAATGTGGGTTTGTTGATGGATCTTTTCGGGATAGGATACTTAGTTTTAAGGATTTATTCATTTACAAATTTGGTTTGTAAAGGCCATTGTTTTGGACATAATTATACTATAGAGTGCGTATTCATTGTTTTGAGTCACTCAAACTCTAAAAAAGAGCTATTATTCTTAGCTTAATTTAGGCTCGTTAATGAAATTTATGTGTTTATTGTCTTATTTTCTAGGTATCATGCATCGAGGAGGTAGAACGAAGAAATTGGAGTCAAAGGGGATTAATTTGAAGCAATTTGGAGGTGATTTGAGTAGCCAGGCTTCAAAAGAGTCAAAATTACGAAATTGCCACTATCACAGGGTTGCAACACTGGCCTGATGCTTCAAGACAGAATGTCCAACGTTGCAATACTTCGAAGTTGCAAAACACCAACTGTTGCAACGTTGTGATGATTTCTATAAATACTCCTCCTTGGCCCTAGGTCAAATTATGCTGAACTTGGGAGGCCAATTCAATGGAGGCCGGAGTTAGACTTCATCCTTCTTCCTTTTCCTTCAATTTTCAGTATCTTTAGTAATTTATCGAGTAGATGTTGGATTGTAGCTTCTCATCCTCCATGAGAAGTTAAGATTTTGGTTTCTTAGTTTAGGGATTCGGAGGAACTCGATGTAATTTTGTGAGACTTCAATTTAATGATGTATACAAACTTGTTTATGGGTTTTGATCTGAATTTATATTTATGAATTGCATGATTTTAATTGTTGATTGATGCCCAATAATTTCGTCGTGTGATTTTAATACTTTGTGACTACCTTGTAAAATATGACACATATTTATAGGTTAATCCTATTGGAAGCAATAGGTTAGTTAGGCAAAAAGGACTGCTCCTAGTAACCTAGAGAAAAACCGTATTGATTGTTTAATTAGACGTTGGAAGTTAAACATTCATCTTAGCATAATCCCTAAAACTTAATGCAATTTGTTAATTTGTATGGAGCGGATTCATTTTCTATGCATTTTGATTAATTAGATAATTAGGACCATTGGTTGAGATTCCAATCAATTGGGCTTAAGCATAAACAAGAAGTATAAGTCATAAATTGGTTCAATGATCTAAATTGCATTGGGTAAATCCATTCCTCTAAGCTAAGATATCTCGATTAATTGCGCTTCTATCTTTTATTTTATTGCACTTTATTTTATGCAATTTCAATTATCCATCAACACCAAACCCCCTCCCCCCTTTATCCCTTTATCTTAAAATGAGCTCTGATGAACTAATCTTTCACGCTTCCCTGAGGATCGACCCCAGACTTGTCGCTTGTACTACCAGTTAGTATAAGAAGTTGGTTTGGTAATTTATAAATATTATTTGTGTCGGTGTGGGTTTACAGGCGGCGGTAAATTCAAACCTACCAAAAAGGCGCCGTTGCCAGGGAAGCCAATTAGTTCTTCTTAGTTAGTTTTTAGTTAAATTTTCTTTTGCTTTGATTTGTTTTATTTTTGTGTTAGTTAAGCATGATGGGATTTCGTAATCAATCTTGGACGTTCCAAGGTCAAGTTGCAAATTTTGATAACGAGGTAAGTAGCCTTCGCCACGATCTTGCTGAGTTTACTTTCATTGTCTATTTATTGAACAAAGTCATTGTCTATTTAATAAAATATATGATATTTTATTCCACATTTTATTGCATTAATCACAAACCAATAAACTAACATCCAAGGTTATCTTGTAGCTTAAAATGGTATGTAGAGACATACAGGTAGATCATGTTTAAGTGATAACCTAAACAATCTGTAGTAGATGGACAAGGCTGGGTAACTTATCCTAGTGAAATACGAGTATGACCCGGTTTGTAGGTGTTATAATTATTGTAAAGTACTACAAATTATTTGATCCTGATCATTAATGTATAGACATGTAAACGGAGATATTCTATACAAAGGAATTTAAATAAGACCGAACCACAAAATGTTTAGTCTCATTATATAACGCCGTTCATAATATAGACTTACATTTCACCAGCATGAGCATAGGTAACATGACTTGAATAAGTAAGTTGTGAAGTCCTGCCTATGAGGGTGGTCCTTTGATTTGTATGGATAAGAGTGGCCAGATCGCAGACTCAACAAGCCTACCATTGTGGGGATTCGTCTGATTGGAGAGCTGGAAACACAGCTACACAAAAAAGAATTCACTCATTCCCTGAGGTCGAAGTAGGTGGATAAATTGCTCCTTCAAGGGCTGATTCCGGAGCTTGAACAATGTGACACCACACCCTCTCCTGGCCCGAGAGAGGTTTAATCATAGTTGGACTATGATCCATTGTTCATTAGAGGGATCAGTGGTACTTAAGAAGTTAGATGTAACTACAGATGCAAAATGGTAATTTTGACCCTGCTGTACTTACGAGAAATTTGTGAAGAGTCATTGTACTATTTATTGGTTATATCCAATAGACACAGAAATATATTTGTAGTACGAAGAGTGCAGCTGTCGGTCTTTCGTAGAGTGCCCGATAGTTAACAGATGGTGAATAATTTAATTAAAGAGTTTGATTAATTATTCATGTACCGTTGGAGCTTTAAGCTATAGGTTCATGAGGTCTCTTTGGTAGCTCAATAGAATTAAATGAGAATCAGTTTTTGGATTAATTTGAATTGTTCAAATTAAATTGTTCAAAAGATGTATCAAATTAATTGTTCAAATTATATATGATATAATTAAGTTATTTTAATTATATGTGATATAATTATTATAATGTATTTGATACATTATAGCTTTAGTGATAGGAAATAAATATTTGAATACGATTCAAATATTATTAATATGAATTGGATTCATAATTGTTAAATTTAATATAAATGTGATTTATATTAAATGCTATATGAGAGTGATGTTATATTGTATATGATACAATATTAAAACTATAGTTTATATGTTAGATTAAAACAAAATATGTAAGCAGTCAAACTGCCTCCCATTAAAAATTGTTACAAACCTCAAATTTTAGGGATTAAACTCTTAATTTAACCTAATAAAAAATAATTATACAAATATTCAATTACATGTTAATCTTTGAATTTTAAAAATCCTTAATTTCTAATAAAACTTTAGTTTTCTAATAAAGCGATTGAATATGCAACCATTAGTTTTCAATTTTGTAACTTTATAAGTTTAAAAATTAAACATACATCGATCTGAAAGTTTTGAGCTACAATTATAATTTAGCCTTATAATAAGCCAGAGTCTAATTTTGTTTTTCTACAGTGGCAAATTGTAATTTAATGTTATAAAATTTAGGAAACTCTAATAAATTCTTTTAATAATAAAAAAACAAACCATTAAAATATTATGTAGTAAACTAATAACTAGTCAATTTTTCGATTTAAAATTTGAAGTCATCTTGTTCCAACTCTCCTCCAGCAAGGCAACATCCACAATTATTTTATTTTATTTTTCAGCAAATTAACATTTTTCCACAAGGAAGATCCAATGGTTGCATATTCAATCGCTTTATTTCAACTCCGATTTTATATTAGCATTGACTAAAGCTCCCAAATCAACAAAGATCGATGTAAAGGGTAAGCTTCCTTATAATAATCATTTGATTTTAGTGAAAATAATATTTTTTGGTCAATAGCTTGTGAGTCTACTTTTTATTTAATTCATATGTTTCAAAATATTACACATTAGGCTTTTAAGTTTTCAAATTAATTTCAATTTAATCTCTTAAATTTCTAAATGTTACAATTTTACCCTTGAAATTTAAGTTTTAATTCAATTTGGTCCCAAAATTTCAAGATTTATATTTCTAATCTCGATATTCACTAAATATTCATCTTTTTTTTGTTTTTAGTATTATTTATTTCAATAAATTGAAAATAATTAAATGAATTATAATTAATTAAGTTTCACTATTTTTCATTAAAAATTTCACTTAATAATTATTTGAAATTAATTAATAGACGTTGACGTTAGTGATTGAAAGTGAGTATTTAATGAAAAATCGAGGTTAAAAATGTAAATATTGAATCCTAAGAATCAAATTGAAACAAAACTCAAATCTCAAGGTAAAATTGTATTATTTTAAAACTTAGAGAATAAATTGAAACAAAAATCAAAACTTAAAAGTTAGATGTGTAACATTATGAAACCTAGGAGCGAAATAAAAAATTAGACCTAAAACCTAAAGACCAAACAAATATTTTCACTTAATTTTGTGTTTTTGGTCAAAGCCTGCATGCCACAACATAAGTAAGCCTTATCTTGATCAAAGGGACGTAAGAGTCGAGCACACCCAAGTTTAACGAAAGGGGCACTTGAGAGTTGAGCCCGTAGTTGCTCGCACATTGCTATAGTGGGTTATTTAGATAGGGGGTGGTTTTGAAAGTTAATTGGGGAAAAGAAGTGGTTTCCAACTTATTTAGGGAAAATGGGTGATTTTTTTGTCCCCATCCAATGCGCCTCTTGAAGAGACACATTCGGGAATATTTTATTATTTTTTTAGCCCTATACGTTGAATTTAAAAAAAAAATAAACCGGTCATTCGGGAATATTTGTTGTTTTTTTTTCCTCCATACGTCGTATTCATGCGTCTGTTGAACACGATCGTTTAGTAAATTATATACGATCGTTTAGTAATTTATACACCATCGCTTAGTAAATTATATACGATCGCTTAGTAATTTATACACGATCGCTTAGTAATTTATACACGATCGCTTATTAATTTTAGCACAAATTTATCTAAACGATCACTTAGTTATTTATTTGCTTAGTTAAATGTACAACACCAATTGTATTCTACAAATTTAACACAAATTTATCTAAACGAAAACTAAACGATCGTATAACAGTTAGGTAAACGACCGCTTAACAAAACCTAAGCGATCGCTTAGTATTAGTCAAACGATCGATTTATAAATTAGTACACGATCGCGTAATGGATATTTAAACGATCGCTTAGTATTAGCTAAACGATCGCTTGTGTAGATTCACCTCGATATATCGAGCGCGATAGTTCGATGGTGACATTCCAATGGAAGAACAAGGTGATCTAGCAATATATAAGGATGTTCCTATTCAACCTAATGTTCGGAATGAATATCCAACAACGCCAGTCGATCGGTACACTTCCATGATGTCCTCTCCCTCATCATTTGGTTTTTTTCCAACAACCTGCAGTACACTAAGCATGGAAGAAGGACAAACTTCACATGTCCATCCAAATATCCATGACCAGTATGTTACTTATCAACAACGTAGTGAGGGTATACACTTTCCAGAGGAAAGTCAACCACCAAATGTAAGAGGGCGTGGTGATCGTGGATACTATGTCACTCAACATGATCGATCTAGGCGTAATAGAGGATCTTCTTCCAGTCGTGAATAAAGAACATTGTACATATGATTAAATTTATTAATGAAATTCAATTATGAAAATGCACGTGAAATTCAATTATTTACAATAGTCGAAAGTTAATATCTATATTTTTGCATAAGTTTCTAACAACTTTAAATAAAAAAATAATAATTTGAAATTAAAAATTCATATCGAGTATATCAAATCAATCATAGAAATTTCTTAATCTCAAAATAGCAATATTACTATCAAATCAATCATAGATATTACTAAGCGATCGGATAGAGAATACTAAGCAATTGGATAGATATTACTAAGCGATCAGAGAGAATACTAAGCGATCGGAGAGAATATTAAGCGATCGGATAGATATTACTAAGCAATCAGAGAGAATACTAACCGATCGGATAGATAATACTAAGAGATCGGAGAGAATACTAAGCAATTGGATAGATATTACCAAGTGATTGGAGAGAATACTAAGCGATCGTTTGGCTAATACTAAGCGATTATTTAGATATCCATTATGTGATCGTGTACTAATTTATAAAGCAATCGCTTGGCTAATACTAAGCGATCGCGTAGGTTTTGTTATTTGATCGTTTAGATAAGAATAAGCGATCGTTTAGGTTTTGTTAAGTGATCGTTTAGAGAATACTAAGCAATCGTTTAACTAATTATTCTGCGATCATTTCGATATCCATTATGCAATCGTTTGATTAATAATAAGCGATCGTTTAACTAATACTAAGCGATCGTTTAGTATTAGCTAAACGATCGTTTAGATATCCATTACGCGATCATGTACTAATTTATAATACTAAGTGATTGTTTAGCTATACTAAGCAATCGCTTAGGTTTTGTTCAGCGATCGTTTAGATAATACTAAGCGATCATTTACCTAACTGTTACGTGATCATTTAGTCTTCGTTTAGATATTTTGTGCTAAATCTGTAGAATACAATTGGTGTTGTACATTTAACTAAGCAAATAAATAACTAAGCGATCGTTTAGATAAATTTGTGCTAAAATTACATATTGAACAATACAATTGGTGTTGTATAGAATATAAATAACTAAGCGATTATTTAGATAAATTTAGATGATCGTTATATCATTTCTGACTTTCAGACTTTTCATATGACTACCGACATAATTTCTTCCGGACTCATCCCAATCCCCACCAAATCGTACAAAGATGCGAAGTAATGCCATTGATCTACAATTGGATAAACAAATCATTGATAAGTGAATGATCGTGTATAAATTACTAAGCAATCGTGTATAATTTATTAAACGATCACATAGTAATTTACTAAACGGTTACTAAACGATTATATTCAACAGATGCATTAATGCGGCATATGAAAAAAAATAATAAAATATTCTTGAATGACCGATTTAATTTTTTTTTAAATGCGGCGTACGAGGTTAAAAAAATAATAAAATATTCCAGAATGCGTTCGGATGGGGACAAAAAAACCACCCATTTTTCCTAAATAAGTTGGAAACCACCCCTTTTCCCAATTAACTTTCAAAACTACCCCTATCTAAATAACCTTTCGACACCAAACCAGTAAGAGTTATTTTGTAGGTCTGCTTGGCAACTCAAGGACATCCTTAGCGCCCCTAGTGAGATTCATGACACCAATAATAGTTTTATTTATTTATTTACTTATTTGTTTTGAATTTGAATAAGAATTCAAAGCTTTATCTCAGAAAAATGAAAAACATGATAAAAGATGTTGTACTAAAAATTGTGAGAAAACCAACATAATTTTCTAAAACCAAAAAACCAAAAATGTTTTTAAAACGAAACCATAAAAGAACATTAACACATTTATTGAACGTTTCTTGTGTAGAAATTTTGGAAATTTTTTCAAAATTGTGTAGAATTTTTTAAGAAAAAATTTAAGTTATTGTTTGTTGCTTCTCGTTTTAATTCTTTTCAACACATAAATAAGTTATTTTATCACTTTTACTTATAAAATTGATAATAAATATAACATAAAAATATTGCGAGTATGAAACAAGAAATGAGAAACAATAAACAAAAAGTAGGGACCATGTTACCAAATGGATTTTAGTTGACAAATATGAGCAATGCGAATAAATCTTAATATAATTGAAGAAAATAATAAAGATTGAAATATTAAGCCCAATTTTATAACCACTTTAGTTTTTAGTTTTGATTGACTTATTATAATGGTATAGTATTTAGGTCCCATTTATTTCTCCTCAATCGTAACCATAATTAGTGGTTAATTGGATAAGTAATGCTGTTTTTTTAAAAAAGAAAAAAAAAGAAAAAAAGAAAATGGGGGAAAATGGTTGTTTTGAAATTATTTACGGGACGTTTGATGCGCAATAAAAACATAGAATTGACTTGAGTTGAGTTGGTAATTATTATCTTGAGAGTTACATTTTCTATATTTGGTTTGGAGAGTTGAGTTAAATTGATAATTATTGTCTGTGTTTGGATGCAAATTTGAGTTGGGATATCTGGTGTTGTTTTTGTAAATGAAATTGATTTTTTTTGCTATTGTTGATTTTAATTTTCAACTATACACAGATTTTTCTAACTTTTCTAAGATAAAAACAAAAAAACTTCCAATTCTTTTCCATTCTCAAAACATAACAAATTCTCTACAAAGTATACATATACAAACACAAAATTTTGAATTTAATTTTTGAGACACTCAAATAGGAGTGATTATTTCATTAAAAAATCAAACTTAATCGTTAATTACCGTAAAAATTAAAAAGAACTAAAATGATTAGTGCAATCAAATGAAACTATTGACAATGTTTAGATAGAAGGAATGACACTTAAATGTTAATCTTAAAAAAATCAGAATCATAAACTTAAATCATAAAACCAACTAATAATCTTTTTTTGACCAATTTGTGGAATATGGATTTACTTTTTTTTTAAAACAGTTGAAATGATTTTTAAAATATTGAAGTCTATTTTTTCTACAATTATGTTGCATTAGTGTGTAAGCGGTGTTCTTTTTTTTTTTTTTAAAAAAAAAAAAAGCATGAGCCATAATTTTAAATTCCACTATTTCATTAGAATTATGTAATATTTTTTTAAAATATTACACTAATGCAACATATTTCATTAAAAAAATCAGAATCATAAACTTAAATCATAAAACCAACTAATAATCTTTTTGACCAATTTGTGGAATATGGATTTACTTTTTTTTTAAAACAGGTGAAATGATTTTTAAAAATATTGAAGTCTATTTTTTCTACAATTATGTTGCATTAGTGTGTAAGCGGGTTTCTTTTTTTTTTTTTTTTTTTTTAAAAAAAAAAAAGCATGAGCAATAATTTTTAAATTCCACTATTTCATTAGAATTATGTATATTTGAAACACCAAGGGATAGGTTGTTTAAAACATATCGTTTGAACTTTTGTTTAGTGAAACAAAAATAGGACGTTGTATATAATATTTTTTAGATCTAGAAAAAAATGAAATAGAAGAAGAATAATTAGATCTAAAAGAATATAATTAGATCTAAAAGAACAACCATAGAAAAGAAATAAAAAAAAGAGAAAGAGTAGTTGAGAAAGAAAAGGGAAAATAAAGCCCATTACAAGCCAGACAGAGAAAGAAGAAAGAAAATGAGAAGATAAGAAGATGAGAGAAGGGGAGTAATGTCAGAAGAGCATGAGAGGGAGAGAAACGACCAAAGTAATTAAGGGAGTGGAGAGCAACAAAACGCGTGAAAAAGCAAGTGAGAGTAAGAGTAATAAAATGGTGGGTAATTAAACCATCATTTTATTTTTTTTATGGTCGTCGAAGTTGGGCACACGAAGGTGGTAGGTAGAGTATTTTCGCCGAAGTGCTTGTGCGAAGGTAGTTATTGGAGCTAGTCGCTAGAGTTTTCGGAGGGGTTGGTGGAGCCTAGGGTGTTTCAAAAAAACTTCAATGACCAGAAAAAAACCGATCAACCCAATCACAACTCGTGTGGTTTGAGTTGAGTTATCAACTCATTGGGTTAGGTTGGATTCAAATAAATGAAAAATTTTATGGGTTGGGTTGGTTCATGGGTTCACCTAATATAACCCGAACAAACCCGAATTTATTATTAACTTTAAAATATATTTTTTTATTACTTATAACACAATTATTTTATACATATATTGATTTTAGTTTATTTAATTCCAATATTTTTAATAATTTATTCTTCAACAACTCTTAAAAATAGTTTCTTTGCACAGTTTACACTATATAAATTGAAATCGAGTTGTTAATCTTAATTCAATATATGAAAATAATTAAATTAGATGTTTTACATATTTATGTTTGCTTCTGTTTAGAACACAATTTTCAGTAAATGACCCAATTAACCCGAACCAACCCAACCCAAATATTTCATGGTTGGGTTAGGTTGGGTTCAATTTTTAATAAGGGTTATTTGGATTGAAGAAATTTACAACTCGAACAATTGAGTTGGGTTTAAAAAGTCTTTCATCCCAACCACAACCCAGCCTAACAAAACACCCCTAGTTGGAGCCCGAAGTTCTTCGTCGAAGTGGTCGTGTGAATGTGGAAGTCAAAGTTTTCTTTTTTACCAAGGTGGTTGCCGGAATTGGTTGCCAGAGTGTCGTCGAAGGTAGTTGTTGAAGCTCGGAGTTGGTCGGGAGCGTGGCAACGGTAATCGCCAACGGATAAAAGTATTGGAGTGAGAGTCGCGGGAGTGTGGCAGCGGTAATCGCCCACGGATAGAAATATTGGAGTGAGAGAGAATTGGGGAGAGTTGGGGTTACTTGGTAAAATAACCAACTCAACCTCACCAACATTTAAAGTTAGTTGTTTGAGTTGGTATTACACCAATTCAACCCAACTCTCCTTGGTTGTCAAACACCCCCTAGAAAAATATTTTTTTTTTTTTTTTGTCTTTTAGCCCATTTCACCTTTTTATTTTTTATTTTTTGCTTTTACTGCCCGTTTGCTTTTGCTTAGGCCTAAATCAGAGGTAAGTGATTTAATACCGGTTCGCCCCTATACCCAAGTATGCATTAACTATTGGTTTCTACACTGGCTTGGAATATATTTTTTCTAACATGCTTGTTGGTCAGTTGAAATTTTTGGAAGCTTATGCTTATGTCATGGAATTTTGATAGTATGTGTTGATACAGTGTTTGATTGATGGATAAATTGTGAACCTATTATGAAACTTAAGCATTATTTAAGACTTGATTGTACGCTTATGCCTATATGAGACTGTTAGTGACTATTAGCACTTTGATGCGTTATTTTATGCGATGAAATATTGAAGGAATTGCGGTGATGGAAATGCGGTATGCAACAACTTTTCTCAGCAGAATCCAAGTATAAATCCTACTGAGTTTCCTGGTAAGTCCAGGGTCGAACTCAGAGACTAAGGAAAATAACATGCGATAATAATTTTTGTGGTTTGCGGTATAAAAATTATGCGGCGGATTTGAGAAAAGATTGATTATGCGGTAGATATACTAAGTATGCGGAAGAACGGGTTGAGAAGGTCTTTAGCTAGCATTTCCCGGGAATGCGTCAAACTATGCGATCATGCTACACCCATGCGACAACAAATCATTTTCCAATGCAAATGCGGTAACTCCTAATTCTAGGACACATGCGATGAATGTGTCCATAGAGCTTATTCCTAAGTCTCTACTTCTTGCCTATGCGATGATGCAAGATATACACAAAAACAAGGTGAACGCACACAATCATAATCTATCTCTAGAATGCATGTGATGCGTTAATAGTAAACAGTGCTTATTCCTAAGCTCCTATCTCTTGATTGTGCAATCTAATCTAACTCTCCCGAGCCTAGATTCTAACCTAACGTTTCCAAGCCTAGATTCTATCCTTAGACTACCCTCCCGAGTATCTCTAATGGACGAATGACGCATACATAATACAAGATAATCGCATAGCATGAAGATCCATAGTTGTGCTAGCTAAGTGCTTCTTAACCCATTTGACAGATTTAGCTACTCATGCGTAGTAAATGGAGAGTGAACAAATATAAAGAAGTAAATTCCATTTCTATAGATAAGTTCAAAGTACAAAATGACAATACTCGCCCCTAAATCACACAGCGCGTTCCCGACTTCTTTTCCCCCTATCGAGCATGGCAATGTGAAACTCCCGGTGCATTCAGACAATTAGTGAAGAACTGTCCGCACATCGGATTCCCGACTGAATTCTAATGGAGACTTTTTACAATGGCTTGGATGACCAAAGCAAGCAGTCGCTGAAGCCTCCGCACAGGAGGATTAATGGACAAGACATATACGAAGCAAAGAGCCTCTAAATCGCATTTCGCGAAATACAGATAGTGGATAGAATCGGGTATAAGGAAAGAGGTCGGAGTAAAGCAGAGCACAAAGTGCCATTGTACCAGCTAATACAATGAGTATCCTGGTCGATCAGATGGCCATAGCAACCTCGATCCTCCAGACTATGGCTGTTCAATAAGGACACCTCTCTCAAAGTTCAGCGCAAGTGGCCACAATAAATTGTGCTCAATATGGGGAGGGGATCAGTGGAAGTCTACTTGTTGAATAAAAATCTGTATACTCTATTTATAACGAATCATTCGGCAACACCTACAACCCTAGTTGGTGAATCAACCAACTTTGAGTTGGGGCGGGAATCATAACCAAGGGGGCCAAAGTAATCATCAAAGCAGTCGTCATGGGAATCGAGGCAATCCTCCGTTTTCATTAACCAGAATTATAGCCCAGTTATCTTTAGAGTATACAACCCTACGACCAACCGTTCTTTTCTGACACCTCTTACAGTACCTTATCTTTGGAGACATTATTGAAACATTATATCGAGAAGAACGAGGCAATCAAGTAATCACAAGCTTCCCCCCTTAGAAATTTGGAGGAACAGATTGAACAACTTACAATCGAGTTAAAAGAATAAATCACCTGGTACACTGCCCAGCATTTCAGGAGCATTAGGGCCACGTGGTAAAGAGCAGTGTCAAGCAGTGACATTGAGAAGTGGCAAACAATGGTCCCCATGTCACCTGTACCAGATTTAGTAACAAAACCAGTAGACTTAACCATCAATGATGACCAATCAACCATTAATGATAGAATTGCAGTTCAGAAGAAAGTACATCTACAAGGAATGAATCTCAACAAGACTCCAATGCAAAGTCACCGCAACCTCCAGCTTCTAAAACACAGCAAGCAAATGACCTCAATGAACAACCAATTGAACAGGAAGTACGGCGGATCGTCCACCTTTCCCGTCCAGGCTGAGAAAGAAAGATGATAGCAAACAATTCCAGAGGTTCCTGGATGTTCTCCGACAACTACATATCAACATTCCCTTGATAGAACATTGGAACAGATGTCGAGCTATGTGAAATTCCTCAAAGACATACTTGCCAACAAAAGGAAGATCGGGGAGAATGAAACTGTTGTGTTAACATATGAATGTAGTGCGCTATTTCAGAACAACATCCCCACCAAAATGAAAGATCTC
>NC_052359.1:77377575-77409828 GCF_009727055.1 Benincasa hispida
GCCTAGCGCAAGACCCTGTATTTCTTGCTGCTAATCGCAACATCCCTATGAGAAACTAAGCGGCACCGAATTTTTATAAATTCTCACCCGGAATTTCAAGACCCACGGTTGATAGAGAAAAGTTTGAGATAAGGCCGATCATGCTTCAAATGATCCAAAAGCGGGACAATTCGGAGGTCTATAAAAAGAAGATCTGCATGCTCATTTGACTAGCTTTGTAGATATGTGCAACGCATTCTCCATACCTGGTGTGTGACTCCCGAAGGGATTAGATTGTATCTCTTCCCGTATACATTACGGGATGAGGCAAGGAGGTGGGCTTAGTCATTAGAGCCAAATGAAATCAACGCATAGGATCAGTTGGTCGAAAGGTTCATGAATAGATTCTTCCCTCCAGCTGTCAACGCAAGGAGACAGAGGGATGTGTTGAATTTCGAACAGAAGGGTTATAAAACTTTGAGCACCACCTGGGTGCGATTCAGACAATTAGTGAAGAACTGTCCGCACATCGGGATTCCCGACTGCATTCTAATGGAGACTTTTTACAATGGCTTGGATGACCAAAGCAAGCAGTCGCTGAAGCCTCCGCAGCAGGAGGATTAATGGACAAGACATATACGGAAGCAAAGAGCATCTTAAATCGCATTTCGCGAAATACAGATGAGTGGATAGATAACGGGTATGAGGAAAGAGGTCGGAGTAAAGCAGAGCACAAAAAGTGCCATTGTACCAGCTAATACAATGAGTATCCTGGTCGATCAGATGCCATAGCAACCTCGATCCTCCAGACTATGGCTGTTCAATAAGGACACCTCTCTCAAAGTTCAGCGCAAGTGGCCACAATAAATTGTGCTCAATATGGGAGGGCATTCGAATCTCTCTCCTCAATTTTCCCCTTGATTCCCATCGGGCCCCTCATTATTATTAGCCATGTTTCTTTTCTACCTAATTCGGTTCTGATGTGCTCTTGCACAAAGAATACACTTGATCTCTGGGTCAGCTTAGAATTTTTGGATCAATTCCAGTACTCATAAACTGTCAGACTGCTCTTCGCGATAAACAGTAAGTACAAAGAGATCTGTCCTGCAGAATACCATAAAAGTATTCAACACTAACCGTTACCAATCCTCGACAATGATGCCATAAACTTGTATGGATACGGGATGTAATGATGTGATGTGATGTGTTATGTATCGCTTATACACACTACTGATGATGAAAATGATTCAAGTCAATGTTGCCAAAAACTTGATGACATAATTTTAATGCTTTTATCTTTATCTAGTTTAACGCATGGCTTGTGCATGGAATGCTTGGTGATCTAAATATGCACTCAAGTACTTTGCAATAAAGACAATTTATGCGATACTACGTCTAAATATATGCATTGTTAATGAAATGCTCGTAGTATGCGAATGAAGTAGTGCGTGTCACAAGTTTCCTTGCGCTGAAACCAAGTATAATTCCAACGCAAGTTTCTCGGAATGATCCGAGGTCGAACACAGGGATTGTTTTCGTTAATGCGTTACTGATGTAATATATGTGACCAGTTTTTACAATGAGTAAAGAATGTTTTTTTATACAGGAATATAAATTGCAGCGAAATAAAATTGCGTTAATAAAATAAAATCCTAAACTAATATGATACAAGATACAAGATACATGATACATGATACTGAGGTTGAGAACTGACTGTGAAGTTGTACAAAGAATTGATGTATGCGATGGCAAGTCTTCATGAGTGAAGCAGAAAGAAAAAGAGTAGATAGTAAAGACATCGCAAGTTTGTCAATTACATTTAAAGATGAAACTAAGGTTCCGCTTTCCCTTGGCGTACACCTCTCGGTGATCGGCCGCGTTCCTATATCTCTATGGCAAAGCAGGGATGAACATGATGAACGCAAGGTTGTTTCCATCTTTGAAAATACTTCTTGTTTTAGTTAACGCATTCTTCCAACCTTCTCTCGATAGACGGAACATCTTCACGTCTGCTCTCACAGGTGAAGATGCCGTCGAGCATGCTTTAGCTAAACTTATCATTTCCTTAACAAAAATTAACTTACTCACTTAATTCTTGCTATTTACCCAAGGGATTAAGAAAACATCATGTGGAAAATGGATTATGGATGTACGGAAATAGACAAAGAGATGGCAATGGTAACTATCATAACATTTAATTCTAACATTAAGCGTTCGATACATGGTGTGAATGAGGAATTACAGAAGATGAATACAGAAGATGAAAATAGAGGATAGAAACAAATATGAAAGAGTGTCAATGTCTTGACACGAATCCCGAACGAAGATTGTGCTTGCCAGCGTGTGGCAGTAATGGAGAGGAAAGCTTCCTTCTCAGGCTTGCTTTCTTGGTAGAATTGACCATTGTACAGAGCTTCATCTACAAGGATTGGACGGATTCTCTATTAGGAGACTCACCTCTCGGTCTTGTCTCGTGGTTATCCCAGATCTATTCTGGACAGTCACTTCAGATCAGCCTCTCTCTTAGGATCAGTATATGCACGTCTCTATGTATTCATGTATATTTTTCAATGAATTTGCAGAAGCTATTTATAAGCGAAGCTTGGCTCTTTGACTTTGTGGTCCCCACTTTATGTTATGGTAGTTCCTGAGATGGCGGAGTGAATATTCCTTCTGTTACGCAATTAATTCGTCAGAAATGCATAACTGAAAGCTATACATTTGTCAGAATCTTATGCAAATGCATTGCTCTTTACATTTTCGATTTATCGCCGCAAATGCATTGGACGGATTTATCGCGTCATCAGCTTTCTATCCCATTGTGATTTATTATGTTTTTCACCCATATGCGCCCACCAAGTTGCGTCGGCTCTATGCGGAAACCTTTTTGGCTGAAATTTGTGAGTGCAAATCATCACAAAGCCTTGCGGTAACGCTGCACTTGACCGTTGATTTCTTGTGATCGCATTTTCCACCTTACGTCAACGCATATTCTGCACAGAAATACACAAGTTAACTGTTTTAATGCGATGGACGCATGCAATCGTAATGTTGTGAACTTAATGCTTTTTGGATGCAATCTAGTATATTTTTATCAACCCAAACCTGCATAGTTTAATAACTTAGTACTGTAATAACGTGCATTTCTGCCCATTATTACACTTCCATCGGGCTATGTACATCACATGTTGTGAGCCTTCGGGCCACACCTTATGCCTACATATGGTGTTCCATTAGGTTCACTACTTATGTTTATGATTGTGCCCTTTGGGATCTCTACTTATAAAAGCGTGCCTTCGAGTTCGCCCTTTATGCTTATGCCTATGCCTATGCATGTGCCTACGATGCTATTATGCACTCGAATCCCAATGGGAAGGTTAATAGATCACTGAATGGGCTTAGTAGTGGGTCGCTTACTGAGTATACTTATATACTCATCTTTTTCCTTTCATGTTTTTTTAGATAAAGGTAGAGATAGACTGGTAAATGCCAAAAAGGATCTGTGACCTCGACCATTTAGACATGTTGTTGCTTCTGCACTCAAGTTTCTTCTGATAGGGTCTGACTTAGAAGTCTAGTGTTTTTTTTTTAAAAAAAAATTATGGATATTCCTTTATTTCATTTGTTAATTTGTTTAATTGATATTTATTTTAAATTTTTGGGCCAGGGGTGCCTCGAACGGTGTCTTCAGGATTTATTTATTATTTAAGTTTAATCTAATGAAATAAAAGTTTTAATTCTTTTATTTAATTTGACCTCAAGGACTCCATCGTCAAGCCTATGCATGTACGTAGTAGCGTCTTAGAAACACAATAGAAATTTGGGTCGTTATAGTTGGTATCGGAGCCTAAGTTTTAGATTTTGTAGATTGACTTATATCGTGAGTCCAAAATGTTCCTTATGGTCACAAACAAATCTCTTGTCATCGCCAGATATGTCTCTTAATTCCTGGAATTATGCATGAAACTTTACCTGTTGTATAGTCATATTTGACGGGTTGACCTACAAGTGTTTTGTTAAAGTGTTCCATGTGGTTATCTGATAATGGGCATAAATGCACTTTATCATAGTGCTAAGTTCTTAAACAATGTTGGATTGCGTTGATGTAATATAATACTTTGTGTCCATTAAGCATCAATTTTGTAATATTGCGATCGCATGTGTTCAGCGCATTAGAACAGTTGATTTTTGTATTTTTGTGCAGAATATGCATTAACGCAATGTAAGAATTGTGATCATAGGAATCATTGGTCGAGCGCAACTTCACTGCAAGGCTTTGCGTTGATCGTGCTCATAAACATTCGTCCAAAAAGGATCACCAACTTGGTCAGTGCAACATGGTGAGCGTATCGGGGTGAAAGGCAATTAAGCACGATGGGACAAAAAGCTGATGACAGTTGAATCCAAATTAAGTTGACAGTCGATAACGATCACAAAGTATATTCAGCTTTATCGGTGAAAATTATTTGGCGTATTAATCAGGAATTAAAGTTGTCCCATCTGTACAACTAGGAGAGAGAAGTCACCTTTCACCATGGATGCTCTATAAATACCAAGGGCCTTCTTCAGAAAAGGGGTTGATCAGTTCACGAGTTCGGCAGTTAGAGATTTCATACTTCAATTCACACGCTTTGTTCTTAGTTTTCTTTTATTTTAAGGCGAACGCGAGGAAGGAAGTTGTGCCGGTAGATCGTTCCAGTAAGCTTGGGAGAGCGCCGGAAGCTTCAAGGACAGAGAGAGGGCCGATGCCTGCAGAAGCGGGAACATCCTTAGAACAACATAGAGATTTAAGTGTAAAAGCCTCGGTTAGCAAGGAATTGCTACCAGGCTCTCTACCTTTAACTTCCATTGTCATTTTGTACTCAACTCATTTATAAAAATGGAATTTACTTTTCTATATCTATTCACTCTCTGTTATTTATGCATGAGTAGCTAAATCAGTTGAATGGGTTGAGAAGCATTTAGCTAGCATAACTAGGGAATCTTCATTCTTTGTGATTATCTTGTTTATGTATGCTTCATTCATCCATTAGAGATACTCGAGAGGGTAGTCTAAGGATAGGATCTAGACTTAGGAAGCTCAGGTTAGAATCTAGACTCGAAAGAGCCAGATTAGAACGCATAAACAAGAGATAGGAGCTTAGGATATGATAGTATGTGGTCATCTTGCTTTCATGCATTTTGCATCAACGCATAGGACAAGAGTAGAGACTTAGGGATAAGATCTATGGACACTTTTGCATTCAACACATGCGTCCTAGACTTAGGAGCATCACATTTACATTGGAAAATGATTTGTTGTGCATGGTTGTAACATGATCGCATAGTTTGACGCATTCTCGAGTAACGCTAGCTAAAGATCTTCTCAATTTGTTCATCGCATACTCATTGCATTTATCACGTAACTACCATTTCTCATGTCCGCCACCTTTATTTATTTCTTTTTCATCAAACAAACAACAAACCCAACACTTTATTTATTTAACCAGTTACCGCAAAGCTCTTCATAAAAATTACCAATGCAAACTATTTTCACAAGTCCCTGTGTTCGACTCTGGACTTACCAGAAAGCTCACATGAATTTACACTTGGATTCTGTTGTGGAAACTTGAGTGCACAACGTAATTCCATCAACGCATATCATCCATATTTCCACTTCACAAAATCAAGCATCATTATCAATATGGCACCATGAACTAAAGGAAGGGGCAGTCGAGGTAAGAATGTTATTAGAAAACAGGACCCTGACGTACAAGACCCTAGGGTGCAAAGCTAAGAGATGTGGGACCCACCACTTCTTGACCCTTCTAGGTCAACCTGGCAAAGGGTTAGACTAAAAAGAGGGCCTCAAAATTTGATCATGCCCTCGCCAGGACCGTCACCCTTAGAGATTCCAACAGAGTACACTGCCATGGCTGCAACTATTGGGAATGTCATCACTAGGCTGTGGTAGGGTAATTAAGGGATATTGTGGCCGAGCAGATAGCTCAGCACGCACAGTCGTAGTAGGTGCCACCCCCACCAACCCCGACACCACAAGTTTAGAGTCAAGATAGTGTACCGAATCAAACTATGGCAGGCCCTTCCTTGGAAGTCAGATATTTACGAGACTTTAAGAAGTATGACCCTCTGACATTTAATGGGTCCCTGAAGAACCTAACTAAAGTCGAGTTGTGGTTGTCCACTGTTGCAGGGAATTTTCAGTACATGAAGTTCCTAGAAGAGAAAAATTTGTAGTGTGTTGCCTTTGTTCTCACCGATAATGCCAAGTGATGCTCAATCGAAAGAATGATAGAAGCTAAAGGGGGCCAAGAAACGTAGGATCAATTCAAAGAGCAGTTCTACGAGAAGTACTTTTTTGCTCATGTGAGGTACAACAAGCAAGTTGAGTTTATGAATCTGAAGTAGGGGACCATAATAGTAGAGGAGTACGAGGAGAAGTTTGACAGACTGTCCTGCTTCGCCCTTGATCTGGTGTCTACTGAAGCAAAGAGGGCTGAAAGATTTGACAAGGACTTTGGGATGGGGTGCACGGTATTGTGCAAGCTCTTAAGCCTATCACCTATGCAGTAATGTTCTGAGTAGCAGCATGAGTGGGATGTCCCTTAGGGATAGAGTCCCTGAAGTCCTTAACGGCAGAACTTGCTCCAAGTTAGAAGAGGAAAGTTGAGCAGAAAGCACTAAAGCCTCCGCAGAAGGTTCAGAGCACAGACAGATCGCTAGGGCATATCAAGTAGCAAGCTACTGTTTCAGAAAGGGTCTGGAGGGATAGGCTGGTTTGTAAGTCGTGTGGGAAGTGTCATTGGGGACGTTGTTTGATTGGCATAAGGACTTGCTTCAGATGTGAGTAGGCAGGGCACATGACTAACCAATTCCCTAGTAGTGGTTCTAAGAGTGCGGGGGGTCAGCTTCTGAGTTCACATCAAGGTAGTTCAAACCGACAGCAGCAACACAGTTGGTTTATATCACCAACCGTCGAGAAGCTGAGCACTCGGGAATAGTAGTAACTGGTACTCTCTCAATCTTGGAGTACTATGCTTTAGTGTTATTTGACTCTGGATCATCCCATTCTTTCATTTCGTCATTGTTTGTAAAGCATGCTATGCTAGCTTTAGAGCCATTGGGTTATGTTTTGTCAGTGTCTACTCTGTTAGAAGAAATTAAGATAACAAGTGAAAAGATAAAAGCATGTCAGCTAGAAATAGCGAACTGCACCCTTGATGTGACTCTAATAGTGTTGGATATGCAGGACTTTGATGTAATTATGGGCATGGATTGTTTGGCTGTCAATCATGCTAGCATAGATTGTTCTCTTAAGGAGGTAATTTTTAACCCTTCTAGGGAAGCTAGTTTTAAGTTTAAAGGGGTCAGAACTATGGTCTTGCCCAAGGCAATTTCAATTGTGAAGGCCAAGAGGTTTCTTAACCAAGGTACCCGGAGTATCTTGGCTAGCATAGTTGACACTAGAAAAATTGAAGTTGCCTTAACCTTGGAACTAGTTGTGCAAGAATACACAGATGTGTTTTTAGAGGAACTTTCAGGTTTGCCTCCACCCAGAAGGATCTGCTTTTACCATCGAGTTGGAGCTAGGCACTATTACCATATCCAAACCTCCATACAGAATGACTTCGATCGAATTGAAAGAACTTAAGGTCCAGTTGCACGAACTACTTGATAAAGGGTTCATACAACCAAGTGTATCCCCCTGAAGTACACCAGTGTTGTTCGTAAAGAAAAAGGATGGATCATTACACTTATGCATAGACTATAGGGAGTTGAATAAAGTAACCATCAAGAATAAGTATCCGCTTCCCAGAATCGATGATCTGTTTGATCAGTTACAAGGAGCTACTGTATTCTCCAAGATTGACCTATGGTCCGCTTACCACCAACTGAGGATAAGGGATAGTGATATCCTAGCATTTCGATCTAGATTTAGACATTACGAGTTCATCGTAATGTCGTTTGGTTTGACAAATGTGGTGTTTATGGATTTGATGAATAAAGTGTTCAGGGATTTCCTTGACACCTTTGTAATTGTTTTCATTGATGAAATCTTGGTCTATTCCAAGACAGAGGCGAAACACGAGCAACATCTTCTAAAAATCATAGGAACGTTGAGGAAGAATAAGTTATATGCAATATTTTCAAAGTGCGAATTTTGGCTACATAAGATGTCCTTTCTTAGGCACATGATGTTGAAAAACAAGGTTTCATTGGATCCAAAAAAGATTGAGGCGGTTACGAATTGGCCCCGCCCCACAATAATCAGTGAGGTGCTCAGTTTCCTAAGGTTGGCTGGATATTATAGTAGGTTTATAGAGAATTTTTCTAGCATAGCCACACCATTGACCCAGTTAACCAGGAAGGGAGTTTCATTTGTTTGGAGCAATGTTTGTGAGGATAGTTTTCAGAACCTCAAGCAGAAGTTAGTTTCAGCACCGATTCTTACAATACCTGATGGCTTTGGGAGTTTTGTGATCTACATTGATGCTTCTAAGAAGGGTTTGGGTTTTTTGCTTATGCAATGCAGTAGAGTGGTTGCCTACGCCTCCCGCCAATTGAAGAACCACGAGTAGAACTATCCTACTCATGACTTGGAACTGACAACGGTGGTTTTTGCCCTGAAGATCTAGAGGCACTTTTTGTATAGGGAAAGGATCTAGATTTTCACTGACTAAAAGAGTTTGAAATACTTCCAGATTTTCACTGACTAAAAGAAGTTAAACATGAGATAGCATAGTTGGCTCGAGTTAATAAAGGATTACGACTGTTAGATTCTTTACCACTCGAGCAAAGCGAATGTGGTGGCTAATGCTCTTAGTAGAAAGGTCGTTCATTCGGCTACCTTGATCACTAAACAGGTTCAGTTGCGTAATGATCTGGAGCAGGTGAAGATTGCAGTGGTAGTGGGGGAAGTCACCTCATAGCTAGCCCAGTTGACGGTACGACTGACTTTGAGGCAGAGGATCATTAATGTGTAATAGGGTGATTAAGACCTTATTTAGAAATTTTGCTAGGTAGAATCAGGCCAAGTCAGTGAATTTTCAGTATTTGTGGACTAAGGCCATCTGGACGATTATGTGTACCTATAAATAATGGCCTAAATGGCAAATTGTTGACAGAAGTTCACAACTCCCTATTCTCGATACAGCCAGGTAATACCAAAATGTAACAAGATTTAAAGTGGTATTACTGATGGTCCGATATGAAAAGGGAGATAGCTGACTGTGTCAAAGTTGGAAAGTGCATCCACGGATTTCATTATGGGCTTCCCCAGGACGGAAAAAGGCTTCTCAGTAATATGGGTTGTAGTGGACAGGCTCACTAAGATGGCGCATTTCATTCGAGGGAAGCCCACGTATTTGGTGAGTGAGTGGGCTCAGTTGTTCATGAAAGAGATAGTAAGGTTGCATGGTGTGCTAGTGTCAATTGTGTCCAATAGAGGCCCTCGTTTTACCTTCAGTTTTTGGAAAAGCCTTTAGACAACAATAGGAACACGGTTAAATTTCAGTGAAGCCTTCCACCCTCAGACTGATGGACAAACAGAATGCTTGAATCAAACGCTAGAGGATATATTGCGTGCTTGTGCGTTGAAGTTTTTAGAGAGTTAGGACTTCCACTTGCATTTTACAGAGTTTTCCTATAATAAAAGTTATCAGGCTACCATTGACATGTTGCCATTTGAAGCTTTATACGGTAAGAGTTGCAGGTCTCCGGTTTGCTGGGGTGAGGTTGGTGGAAACTGAGTTAGTGGAGATGAAGAATGAAGCCATGCAGAAGATCAGGACCCGAATGCTAATGGCATAGAACAGATAGAAGAGTTACGCCGATGTTAGGCGCAAAGATTTTGAATTCAAGGATGGTGATAAAGTGTTCCTGAAAGTGGCACCTATGAAGGGTGTTCTGAGGTTTGAGAAGAAGGGGAAGCTAATTCCACATTTGTAGAGCCATTCAAGATCGTGGAACGAATTGGCCCTGTGGCTTATCGTTTGGCCTTGCCACCGTCTCTCTCTGCGGTCTATAATGCCTTTCATGCCTCTATGCTGAGAAAGTACATAACAGACCCATCTCATGTGGTGGAGTTTGAGCCCTTACAGATGAATGAAAACCTAAGTTATAAAGAGAAGGTTGCACAGATTATTACAAGGAAAGTAAAAGTTTTACGTAAAGGGGAGGTGCCATTAGTGAAGGTTTCATGGAAAAATCATCAGTTTGAGGAAGCAACTTGGGAGCAAGAGAATGAGATGAGAGCTCAGTACCTGGAGCTTTTCCGGGATTAGAACTTTCAGGGACGAAAGTGTTGGAGATGATGCCCTAAACTTTCGTGTCCTATAGTTTGTATACACAGTTTTGAACAAACGTTTGTGATGTATAATATATGATATTTTCTTCACTTTTATCTTTGAACATTGGATGTTTTATTTTCTTTACCAAAAACCAATAAACTAAAATCCCTGGTTGTCATTATGTAACTTAAGCATGTATGTGGAGACATACAAGTGGATCATGTCTTAAATTATAACCAAAATGATCTATACTATATGGATATAGGAGGGAAACCTTATTCTGGTAACACTACGAATGCGACCCGCTTTGTAGAATAGTTACAAGTGTTGTGACTTATTACAGATGGTCTGATCCTAATCATTCATGTGGAGATATACGAGCGGGGATGTCTTATACAAAGAGTTTGTATAAGACCTGACCAAGAAGTGTTAACATCTCGTTATATAACGTCGTTCATGATAGAGACTTCACATCACTAGGATGACCATAGGTAACAGGACCTCAATCCTGAGTGAGTTGAGAACTTCTACCTTTGAGGGCTGTCCTTTGATTTGAATGGGTGCAATTGGCCTGATTGCCGACTCAAACCTACCACTTTGGGGATTTTTCTGATTTGATAGCTGGGAATTCAGCTACACAAGATGGAATTCATTCCTTCCCCGAAGTAGGGGTAAGTAGATAGATTTCTCCCTTAAGGGTTGATCTCGGGGCTTGAACGATGTGGTGCCACACACCTTCTCATGGCCCGAGAGATGTCCACATATAGTAGGACTATGTTGTATTGTTCATTAGAGGGATCAATGGTACCTAAGAAGTTAGATGTAACTATAGAGGCAAAATGGTAAGTTGGTTCAGTTGTACTTATGAGCATCTGTGAAGGGTTATCGTACTGTTGATGGGTTATATCCGATGGACACAGAAATATGTATGTGGTAAGAAGAGTTCAAGTGTCGGTCTTTAGTGGAATGCCTGACAGTTAACAGATGGCGGATCTTGTAGCTAAAGAGTTTAGTCAACTATTCCGTACCATTGGAGCTTCGAGTCATTGGTCCGGAAGGTCCCCTTTGTAGCTTGGTGGTGGGAAATTAGAAGTCAAATTATTCAACAACTAAAATCCCGTGGATGCAATATGCGATGCATGTTCTTAAGATATACGTTGATAGTCATGCATCGATAGTCATGCGTTGACTAATGTATGCGATGACCATGTGTCCTGTCACAAGTTTTCTTGCGCTCACGCCAAGTATAATGCGAACGCAAGTTTCTCGGATGATCCGAGGTCGAACTCAGTGACTTGTGGCAAAATGAATGCGGTGATGTGCATGCAGTGATGTGCATGCGACGATTTAAATAAAAGAATGGAAGGGGGGTGGCTAATTTAATCCTACTTCTACTCCAATCTAATAGACAACGTAATGAGAATATGCATGAGAGGTAGAGATACGACAACACTTGACATGAAACAAATGAATGGGAAAATAGATAAAATGCAGAGATGCTTTCATTGCAATACTTAAGAATGATCGTAAGGGCAACCTTAGTCAACGCAAGCCATGCAATCATGCTACACACACGTGAACCTAACTCTAGGACGTATGCGGTGTATCTGCGATAGTGCCGAGAAGCCTATGCCTGCCTGACTTCCATAACCCGCTCACTAGCTTTCGCCGCATAAACATAGTTGCCGCATAACACCTTATCCTACTTCCTAGACGGATGCAATATCCTATCCGTAGGGTGCATATGTTGTGTGCTAGCAAACGGAGCTTATTCCTAAGTTCCCCATTATTGCTTATGCAAACCTAATCTAGCCCTCCCGAGCATCGATTCTAACCTAGCTCTCTCAAGTCAGGTTCTTTCTTTAGACTCTCTCCCGAGTAGTTCTAAAGGTGCAGTGGACACATACACAAGACAAGGTAACCGCATGAACTTGGCTAACGTAAGATTATTCCTATTCCTAGTGAACAACGACTTACATTGCTTAATGCGTCCAACTACTTACCCTCCCGGGCAGTTGGTTGTTACTTTCTTTACTCGTAGACAAGTAATGCGTTAGCCTATAGACATGCGTTACCGCAGCTTCACACTAAGAAAATAAGGTTTTCTCACATACTCGCACAACGCACACCTCTCGGTAGTTTGCTACATGCTTCATATCCCTAATCTACATGAATAAGTATGCAATACCCAAGAAATCTCACTAAGTGTTGCAATGAAAGTAAATATGCTAAGCAAAGAAGACGGAGATGGAGCTGAAGGAAACAAAGGAATGCATTGAAAACAAATTGTATTAATTCCTTAACCACAAAATGTCATACAATGCAATATAAGAAAAGAAAGAAAAATAGAATGACCGGTTGGAAACAAAGACTTACTTCCAGTGGATGTGCATTAAGGCTGTCAGTGGTTCCATGGATGGGCGGTAGAGCTGACTCTCCCGAGATCTAGCTCCGGTCGAAGGCTCCGGTTGTCACTCGGAATGGATGAAGGAGGTGAAGAACTCTCAAGCGTCTTCTCACGCATTTTGTCTGGATAGCAGGGAAAACCCTGGGTTGCAGGGGTAATCCCCGGACTAATTGAATGTCTACTCATCGGCTTCTATTTATAGAGCTTGGATCATTGAAGTGGACTGTTCTGATTCTGATATTCGGCGCGTTAGTCCTTTTCTGAAACTGTGTAGCTAACGGCGTGGTAGGTGAAATGTCTACATCATCTTTGGATTTTCTTGAGGTAGATGCATTGATACGTTCATTCCACCAACCTTGCATTGATCCCATTAGTATGCGTTATCGCATAGACGCAATCATTCAATGACCGCATTCTCTTAATACCACAATTCTACACGATGACCGCAATTGCTTGACGAGCGCAACTCCCATGCGATGGACGCATACGGCTGATTACCGCAACATCCATGCATTGATCGACGCGTTCGGCTTTGTGATGGAGTGTTTCTATGCATGCGGTCGTCTATGTGGTGGTTTGGTTTCTGCGTTTGCGTCCACTTCCTGTATTAGCTACAAAAATAGAACATTGAACGCATAATAACGCATAATAACGGGTTAGCCGAGATTCATCATGCTGATCGACGCAAACTCATTTTCTCATGAATTCCTAGCACAATTGCCGCATATTCTGCTTAACAACCTTTATAATTCTAAGTAAAAGGCCTAAGATGACATGCATTTCTGCATGTCATCATAGCTTAATAGATTCAAGTTGAGAATAAGTTTTTGGGTCAGTTTGAAGTATTCAAATTGAAAAGAAGGGAGTTCGATTATATATGATATGATTGAACTGGTTAATTATATATGATATGATTAACTTTATGTATGAGATACATTAATTGGAGGAAAATGGATATAAATATGATTTATATCTAGTGGAGGAGGAAACACTATGGTTTATGTGTGATATTAAACTATAGGTTAATGAATATAATATAATTATATTTATTATATTTAATTGGAAAATTATGGGATATTTGGCCCGACATTTCCTCCGTAATCGTTTGTTAGTGGGAGGTTTAATTCAGTTTTTGTAACTGAAGAATAAAATGAAAATAGTTTTCGTTTTGCAAATATATCGTCATTCGCTTAAGAAAAGTGTATACTGCCTATCGCTTAGCTAATCGAGAGTCTATACGATAGCACAAAGTTGTTTCATGATCGTATACACGTGCGCCACTTTGATCGCCTAAGTTTTTCTAAACGATCGTCTAGCGCCTGAGCGATTTACTAAATGATCGTCTATACGATCGCTGCCTATTTCCTACACGATCATGCACTTCTTCTAAACGATCAAGCATTGTCTATACTTCTGCCTATGCCTATATGACTTGATTGCCTATATGATAAATTGTGAACCTATTATGAAACCTAAGCATGATTTAAGACTTGATTGTACGCTTATGCCTATCTGAGACTATTAGTGACTGTTAGCACTTCAATCGGGCTATGCACATCGTATGTTATGAGCCATCAGGCCACCTTATACGTACGTATGGTGTTCCCTTAGGTTCATCAATTATGTTTATGATTGTGCCTTCCGGGGTCACTACTTATGAAAGCATGCCTTCGGGTTCGCCCCTTATACTTATGCCTATGCCTATACCTACGCCTATGCCTATGCCTATGCCTATGCCTACGATGCTATTATGCACTCGAGTCCCGATGGGAAGGTTAATAGATCACTGAGTGGGCCCAGTAGTGGGTTACTTACTGAGTATACTTATATACTCATCCTTTTCCTTTCATGATTTTTAGGTAAAGGTAGAGATAGATCGATGAATGACAATAGCGATCCGTGACCTTGGCCATTTGGATACGTTGTCACTTCCGCACTTAGGTTTCATCTGATAGGGTTTGACTTAGGAGTTTAGCGTTTTTTCTCTAAAAAGAAAATTATGGATATTCCTTTATTTCATTTGTTAATTTGTTTAATTGATATTTATTTTAAATTTTTTGGTCAGGGGTACTCGAACGGTGTTTTCAAGATTTATTCTCCCTTTTCTAATCATCTCTTCCTTATTCTTTTAGGATTCTTCATCAGGTCAAGTCTACGTGGCTCTTTCTTGCGGTTTTGGCCTTTTGGGTTTTCGACCAATGGACCTGCCTTAGTGGCTCTGCCTTAGCCTCGACTTAAATGAGGCCGACCAAGCCCATTTGATTCTCAGTCTATTTTTAATCTTCCTTTCTTCCTTAATTGGCGCTATTACCCTTAGCTTTAGGATCCACTCGTTTCGGTAAACAATAAACAATTACTAGTAACGAGTCATCTACTATTTCTTTTCTTAATCTGATTAATCCAAATATTTAGGGGGTTATTTTGAAAATTTTTAATTGAATTATTGTTCAAGGATAATTCAATTTTAAAATTTTTTTTCAATGTAAGATTTGGAATTTAAATTTGATTTAAGGAGAGTTTGAATTTAATTCACTTTTTTTTTTTTAATTTTGATTTGGAATTTTGGAGAACTTATTTCTTAGTTTGGAGTTAATTGCAAGAATTGATTTATTTTAAAGAATATTGGATTTAATGGATTTGGAGATTTGGGATTTTGGAGGGAATTAATTTTGTTTTGGGTGGGAAGATGGTTTTTTTAAAAAGAAAAGGAAAAATACGTGTGTATATTATATATATTAGGGCTTTAGGTTAAAAGTTAAAAGAAAGAAAAAAAAATAAAAAAGATCTCTCTCCCCTTCTCTCGCATGCGCAACCGCCAGGACCCCCTCGTGCGTTTTCTTTCTCAGCTAAAGGAAAGTCTCCCCCGTCACGGTCTTCAACCAGCCTTAGGTCGCGAGCACTAAACTCTTCTTCTTCATTCCGACGAGCCGAGTCACGCCGCCACTGGAGCTCAAAGCCACGCGCCGCCTCTTACTTTCATCCAGCCACTATCTGCCTTCCAGGTGCCATTCCCATGTCACTCTCACCGTCAGTCACGTCCTTGTAGTCGCAGATTTTAGTTTGTCCTTCATCAGTAGCCACTGCAAGCCCCGATACCAAAAATATGGGCTTTACAGCTTGCCGCATGCAGTCTTCAACTCCAGTGTTGTCCTCCGACGCCAAGCTCGTGCCGCCGGTCTCCGCCAGAAGAGATCTTCGTCGAATCTGTTCGAACAACCACAATTTTCGTCGGTCTTGCCTTTGTTTTGGCTGCCAAATTTCACTAGGTGTTAGGTAAGTTCTTGAATCTTAAATCGTGAATATGGGTGGTTTTTGTACGTTTTTTTTGAATGCCACTTAGTTTTGGGATTAATTTGATATAAACCCATCATGTTTGGATTTATAGATCCAAGATTTGGATGATTTTGAGGCGTTGCCCATGAAGTTTGAAACCAATTTCCGTGAAAATTGTAAAGTTTGGTGAGTTAGTTTGAGATATTGTTACTTTGTGAATACCCATTTGGTTGACATAGGTTTAATTAGTGATTAGAGTTTTTATTTGTTTTTAAACCCTTTAATTTGGTTTATGCCTAGGTTAGATTTTGGATTCGAAGCTCAAGAGAACTTTTAGATTAAGTGGACACTTAGGGTAAGTGTTTTAAGTGCGTTGGAGGTGAATTCATGATTTGGGTTATACACTTGATTGGAATTGAATTTTGTTTTTTTACTTTAGGGCTCAATTCAAGATTTGTTTTAGGTAAAGAAGAATAAATTTGTTTGATTGAGCTTAAACTATGAGGTAAATAATCTTACTCCTGGAATCGTCTTTGTGTCCGGCGATAGGATTTAAAGATAATTTTGATGCATTAAGACTGTATCAATCAAGATTCCTGATTAGAAAGGATATGTGAGCTCATTTTAGATATATATGATATATGTTATTTATATAAGTATGATCTTGTTTTACAAGATATTTTATTAGAATGTATGAGTATGATCTTGATCTTGTATGACATGTATGAGGATATATGAACTTTATTTTATATTCTTATGTGTGGGACTCTGATTAATGATGCATGATATTTAAGTTACTGACAGTTGCCTCTAACCATAGTCATGTACCCACCAGAGGTTTGTATTTCCTTTGGAATTCACCTTTGTGTTTTCTTTGGGATTCACTAGAGGTTCGTGTTTCCTTCTGGATTCACTAAGGTTTGTATTTCCTTCCGTTATTCACCAGAGGTTTGTGTCTCATTCAGGATTGACCAGAAGTTTGTGACTCCTTCGAGATTTACTAGAGGTTGTGATTTTCTTCGAGACTTCACCAGAGGTTAATGATCTTTTTCGAGATTTCACCAGAGGTTTATGGATACGTCTCATCTACAGTAGGCCAGGTTAAACTAATCATTAGAGAATGTTGCATTTATTGGATATAAATGCTTAGCCTGACCCTAGTAGTGGAGTTACTTATTGAGTATTTTATACTAATTCTTTGACAGGCAGAATCCATGATCGTGCTATTAGGACCAATCAAATGCTTCTGCTAATGTTTTTTTTTCTATGTTTTCATGATTTTAAACTTAGTCAGTTGTTGAATTTAGAAAATTTTCATTTTTTTGCACTTTTGATGTTTGGATGACATTTTTTAGTAACATTTTAATTTTCTTCTATTTTTTCAAGGGTACCCTGTTAAATGAATTTTAGTTATTTACTTTTAATAAAGTTATTCATTTTATAGTATTTATTTGGTTTTTACCAAATTATGAAAAAGTGTCGATTTGTAATGTACATATGCATATAGTAACGACCTAGTATAAATTTTAGGGAGTCAAATCGTTACAAAATGTAAGTATGAATCCAATTATAATTCGATCCTTAGATTTGATGGAACCCATATCATAGTTTTCTAAATTTAGTTTATACAAAACTTGCTCATTTTCCCTCTAGTCTCCTTCAAGCTATTTTGAAAATTTTCTTCGATATAAGGTTTGCATGTAGGTTGTATTTATATCATTGAGTTCTCAAATTCAACATTTTTACCTTCAAAGTTTGTATTTAATAGCATTCTTGATCCATCCATTAGTTTTTTCCTTAATTACTAAGTGAAAATTACCTATCATCTATTTTTAAAATTTGTTTTTAATTTTTAAACTATTAATCTTTTAAAATATATATTTTTATATTTTTTATTTTCCTTCATATCGACCATCCACCTCCAGGTCGTCTCCAACATTGTAAGGACTCATTTGTCCTGTTCATTTGTTATTTAAAAATAGTAATAGATATTATAGAAAATAGATGCCCATTAGATGCTCATGCTTAGTGTCTATTGAGCATGTATCATACCCCCATTTTCCAAACTGTTGTCCATGTGTTTTGTAAATATTCATTTTTAATGTTCATGTAATCCGTTTTTAACTTGCCAAATTACCTATAAATAATGACATTTGGTTGATTTTGTAAGATACATATTGGGTAAATTCCAAAAAGTTTAGAGATAGTGGAGAGATTCATAATTTGTTATTTTATTTTATATATTATAGATATTATGTTTAATTTATTTTAATATTTATTTATTTTAATATTATATTTTATTGGCATCCATGTTCCCGTTTTGCTCCTCAAATTCACAACATGTTATCAGCACGAGCTTCTGTTGTTTTCTTTGCTAAAGATAGGTCTTAAAAGTATGTTGGGTTTTCCATCTTCGTTTTAATTAATAAATTCAATGTTATTTTGCATATTTAATATCTATTAAATTTCTAATATAATACAATATTTTATGATAGTATTGCCATGAAAAATTTCACAAAATTAGAATTTGTCGTCCATGATATTAACGATAATAATTATTTGTCATGGGTGTTTAATGTCGAAATCCACTTGGATGCTATGAATCGTGGAGAGATTATTAAAGAAGTAAATACAATATCCAATCAGGACAAAGCAAAAATTATGATTTCCCTTCGTCATCATCTCCACGAGGGATTGAAAATGGAGTATCTTACGATATCCCTGTATCTTGTTTAAAAATTTGAAAGAGAGGTATGATCATAAAAAAACAGTTTCTAAAGTTTGTTAGGAGTAGATGCACTTGAGGCAAGTGATTATAACTCCGTATTATTTAAAATTAACTTGAAACTATTGTTATGAGGAGAGGAAATTACTAATGTTGATATGTTAGGGAAAATATTTTCTACCTTTTATGTCTCGAATAGGCTCCTGCATAAAAAATATTGAGAGAAAGGTTTTAAACAATATTTTAATCTATTTTTATGTCTTCTGTGACCATACAAAATAACGAGTTACTGATGAAAAATCATGAATTTCGACCAAACGGAACGACACAATTCTCTGAAGTGAATGCTGTGAATTTTAATAATAATCGTGGTTGAGGTCGTGGTCGTGACCGTGACAGAGGAAGAAACAACTATTATTTTCGTGGGGTCATTCTAATCATTCAAAATTAAAAAAAAAAAAAAAAACTACACAAAATGATGATCATAAAGGAAAATCTCCACAAGATAAGAGTTCAAAAAATGTTTGAAATAAATGCTTTTGATGTAGAATGATTGGGCATTGGTCACATACCTATCGTAAGTCAAAACACTTGCTTGATTTCTATCAAGCATCCTTGAAGGAAAAAGATAAAATGTGGAAGCAAATCTTGCATATCAGGATAATGATATATTTGACCAATCTCATATGAAAAATTTGGATGTGGCGGACTTCTTTAAATCTCTTGAAGAGAAAATTGGTGGAATTGATGGAATATTATGTGTTTCATTTAACTTTGAAAATATCTAGATTTAATGTTTTTTATTTCATCTCCATGTTTTTTCCCTCTTAGTAGATGTTAACATTTGTATATTCCAAATGTTGTTTTTTTTATTGTAATTATTTTTTTTAATGAAGAAACTGGGATCATTTTCATGTGTTAGATAACTAAAAAATGAGTAAATAAGATCTATGTCTGGCAGACAATGTAATTACACATACAATACTTACAACTAGAGAATATTTTTCTAAACTTGTAATGCTGGAAGTAAAAGTCAATACGATATCATGTTCTGCAAACCTTGTTGAAGACGTTGGAAAAACAAATATTAATTTTGCCTAGATGAACAAAATTTAAAATTGATAATGCATTGTTCTCTAGTTAATCAAAGGGAAATCTACTTAGTTTTAAAGATATACGTTGCAATGGTTATCATATTTAGACTGATAGTAAGAATAATATGGAATATGTATATATGTATCTATTGTCTCAAATTAAAAATGTGTATGGGAAGAATTGTCTGCTTTATCTTCTGGATTATATTATACTTATATACGAGTAATTGAAACATATGCAATAATAAACTTGAAGTTCATGAATCCAGACATATTTACAATTTGGCATGAGTGATTGGGTCATCCAGGGTCTATAATGATGAGAAGAATTATTGAAAATTCAAATGGATACCCATTAAAGAGCCAGAAGATTATCAGTCTAATGAACTATCATGTGATGCTTGTTGAGATTGATGCCCTAAATTTCGTAGGGTTTTATAGTTTCTAAACCTTGTATGAACAAACTTTTATGTGATTAATAATATTTGATATTTTATTCACTTTGTCTGTGAAATATGTGATATTTTAGTTGCATTAACCACAAACCAATAAACTAAAGGTTATCGTTGTAACATTATGTGGAGACATATATGTGGATCATGTTTAAGTGATAACCTAAATGGTCTGTAGTATATGAATAAGGCTGAGTACATTATCTTGGTGATACTACGAGTATGGCCCGCTTTGTAGATGTTACAAACGTTGTAAAGGAGTTTGTATAAGACCGGACCACGAAATGCTTAGTCTCATTATATAACACCATTCATAATAGAGACTTTCATTTTCCCAGGATGGCCATAGGTAACATGACCTTAATCCTGAGTGAGTTGTGAACTTCTTCCTATGACGGCGGTCCTTTGATTTGTATGGGTGAGAGTGGCCAGATCGTCAACTCAACAAGCCTACCATTTTAGGGATTCATCTTATTGGAGAGCTGGGAACTCAACTACACAAGATGGAATCCACTCCTTCCTCGATGCAGGGGCAAGTATATGAATTTCTCCCTTAAGGGTTGATTCCGGGTCTTAAACAATGTGGCGCTACACCCTCTCCTAGCTTGAGAGGGGTTTAGTCATAGTAGAACCATGATCTATTGTTCATCAGAGGGATCAGTGGTACTTAAGGAGTTAGATGTAACTACAGGGGAAAAATGGTAATTTGACTCAGCTGTACTTACGAGCAATTTGTGAAAGGTCATCGTACTATTGATTGGTTATATCCAATGGACACAGAAATATATCTCTAGTGCGAAGAGTGTAATATTTGATCTTTAATGGAGTACCCAACAGTTAACGGATGGTGGATAATATAATCAAAAAATTTAATTCATTATTCACGTATCGTTGGAGCTTCAAGCTATAGGTCCATAAGGTTCCCTTGGTAACTCAAAAGAATTTAGTTGAGAATCAGTTTCTGGTTTAATTTGAATTGTTCAAATCAATAAGAGGGAATTTAATTATATTTCAATTATATATGATATAATTGATATAATATATTTGATACATTATAGTTTAATTGGAGGAATAAATATTTGAATGTGATTCAAATATATTTTTGTATGAATGAGATTCATAGTTGTTAAATTTAATATAAATATGATTTATATTAAATGTCATAAAATAAAGAAAAAGAACTATAGTTTATATTGTATATGATGTAATATTAAAACTATAGGTTATAAATATAATATGATAAGTTGGTAATCATATTTATTTATATTATTTATTATTTTCAATAATACTTCTATTTTCTCTCCAACCACTTTAGTGGGTAGTTATGAAGTTTTTATGGCAATTGGAATAAAATGAAAAATAGTTTTTCTTTTCTTCAATACGATAAAATAAGACTACACAAAATTGCAGAGTCTATACGATAGGCATTAACACTACACGATTGAGAAGATTTTGCTATGCAATGGAGTTCTTCAATCTTCTTCCTCCTCCAAATCACAAACTTCCTCCTAACTAAAATAGTCAGAGCCCACAACTTCTGGGTTCTCACCCCGGGTATACTGAAGGTTCCAAGTGGTGGTGTCTTTCTTTTGGTTTGTGAGATTCTCGAAGAAAGTCTTCAAGGTTGCCGTGTTCAAGTTATGTGTGAGTTCCAGGGTTTTACGAGAAGAAGTGTTCTTCAAAGGTATAATCTCTTGAACTCTATTTCTTGTTTAAAAAGCATGCAGTAATTTTACTTAGAATGATAATCTGTATGTTTACTATAAGTTCGTGTTTTCAATCTAAATGGAATTTGGACGATCCGCTTCTGCTCATGGATCTCCTTAAAATGAGTTCCTTCAATGCTTGCTTTCAAGAAAAATTGATAATTAGACCATCACTAGTTAAAACGTGGATTGAATCACTTGCATTTTTAGAACGAATTCATGGTGATATATATGGACCTATTAACCCACAAGTGGACCATTCAAATATCTAATGGTATTAATAGATGCTCTAGTGGATGGTCACATGTGTGCTTATTATCAAGTCAAAATCTTGCATTTGCAAGATTACTTACCCAAATAATTAAGTTAAGAGCACAATTTTCTGATTATAAAATTAAGACCATTCGACTTGATAATATTGGTGAATTTACATCCCAAGCTTTTGATAATTATTATATGTCAATTGGGATAACTGTTGAACATCCTGTAGCTCAATTTCATTAACAAAATGGTTTAGCAGAATCATTCATAAAACGTTTGTAGTTAATTTCTAGACCATTGTTAATGAGAGCTAAGCTTCCTACATCTGTATAGGGACATGCTATTTTGCATGCAATGTCACTTGTACGAATTAGATAGTATCATATCATAAGTACTTGCCATTACAATTAACTTATGACCATGAGCCAGATATTTCCCATTTGAATTTTTTTTTTATGTGCAGTATATGTTCCAATTACTCCACCACAATACTAAGATGAGTTGTCAAAGAAGGTTAGAAATATATATTGAATATGATTCCCCATCAATGATTAAATATCTTGAACTCTTGACGGGTAATATATTTACTACACGATTTTCTAATTGTCATTTTTATGAGACAAATTTTCGAACATTAGGTGGAGGAATTAAGAAGTTGCAAAAATAAATTACACGGAATACATTGTTATTGTCTCATTTATATCCTCGTACAGATCAATATAAACTTGAAATTTAGAAGATAATTAATTTTCAAAATATAGCAAATTAGTTACCAGATGCATTTATAGATGCAAAGAAAGTAAATAAATCACATATACCAACAACAAATGTTCCAATGCTTTTCATACATTTTTTCATGTTCTTTCCAATCATGCCTATAAACCAAGTAAAATGTTAAACACTCTTGAATTTAAATGTTTTGGGTATTAAAGTCAAAGATATACAATTGAAAATTAACAACATTATTCTGATTCAACTATACAAAACATCATATAAAAATTAAATAATTCAACCATAAACTTGAAGAAGAACGGTATGAGGTAACAAGACTTGGATGATGTGTTATGCATTGCACATGCAAGTTTTCCTAATAAGACTAAGTGTAAGCCTCACTAGGTTTCTTGGTAATTCCAAGGTCGAATACAGGGACTACTGAGTAAATATGTGACAACTATTTTGATTCTCTTGCGGTGGTAAAAACAAATAAGTTGGATGGTGTTTTGAAAAAGAATATTTCCTATGCGACAGAGTTCGAACGAAGAGTTGATGAAATCGAGAGTTACAATGAGTATGCGGTGAATGGGTTGAGAAGGGGTTTAGCTAACACTTCTTAAGATTACATACAAGTTATGCGATCATGCTACCCACAAACAACAACATGTCATCTCTCAATGAAAATTCCATAATTCCTATTTCTAGGACATATGCGATGTATACGAAAAATTCGATAGGACTTATGTCTAAGCCTCTATTCTTGTCTATGCGATGATGCATGATGCACAAAAAAACAAGGTGGCCGCATACTATCATATCCTATTTCTAGGGTGCATGGGATGTGTAAATAGCGATAGAACTTATGTCTAAGTTTCTATTTCTTGCTTATGGTTCTATTTCTTTAGAACACTGAGCAACACAATTTTTTTTTCTTCAAGTAATGCAGAGGATATGATAATGACTGGTAAGGTTTCATTTTGATCGAGAAATACATACTTCAAGTGGGTTTGTAGAGTTTTTAGTTCTAGTGTAAGTGAATGCTCTAAAGAGGGCTTCTGTGCTTTTCTTTCTTCATCCAAATCAGCATTTCCTCATTCTTCAATATCTCTATTATTGCATGGCAAGTCTCTATGGATTCTGTCGCATCCTCTATTTCTTCATTCTCTTCCCCGGACTCCCAATTTTTAGCGCAAGTGTGTTCATCATCGGAATCTGATAAGCCTTCCTCATCTGGGAACTTACCTTGATAATATTGAACTTGAGCTTTTTATCGTTGATGCTCATTGTGATTTCTCCCTTGTGCACATCTATTTGAGCATGGCCAGTAGACAAGAATGGTTGTCCCAATATGATTGGAACATCTTTATCTGCCTCATAATCTAAGATAATGAAGTCTGTAGGTAGAATGAATTGGTCTATTGTTACCAAGACATCCTTTAATTTCCCTTGAGGGTGCACCAAGGATCTATCGGTGAGTTGAAGAGTCACTATTGTGGGTGTTAGCTGTCCTACATTCAATCTTTTGAAGATTGAAAGGGGCATTAAGTTTATGCTTGCCCTAAGATCGCATAATGCTTGACCAATATAGATTCCTCCTATTGAGCAGGGTATTGTGAAACTACCTAGGTCGCGCATCTTTGGTGGGATTATAGTATTGGATCCTTGTGTCAATGCCACCATGGCAAATCTTCACGTGCTCCTCTTCTTCGAGACAATGTCTTTAAAAAATTTCGCATACACTAGCATCTGCTTTACAACTTCTATGAATGGAACATTTATGTGCAATCGTTTCAATATTTCCAAGAAGTGCTGATACTGGCTTTCATCGTTATGTTTCTTTTTCAGTCTTTGAGGAAATGAAGGTAGCTGTACTTTGAATGTTTCATGGTCTGGAGGCTTAGTGGTGATTGCATCTTCTGGTTCCCTAGTTTCGGACTCCTTTGATTCAGTCTGCGATACAGGTTTCTTTGATTCAATCATAGGTTGCTCCTTTGACTCGGTCTTGTGAGGCTCCTTTCTGACTTCTATCGCCATTTTTTTACTCCTTAGGGTGATTGCTTGGCAGTGTTCTTTCCCTGTATTCCCTGGATTGTGTGGAAGCTCGGTTGAGCTAGGCAATATCCCTTGGGGTTTGTTCTTTAGCTCTCCTGCAATTTGTCCTATTTGAATTTCCAAATTGCGGATGGATGTAGCTTGGTTTTGAAGGATTGTCATCATTCTTTTCGATGTATTGCTTCAACAAGTTTTCCAGGATGATGGGGATGGTGTTTGAAAGCTACTAGCTTGTGTTGTCCATTAGTTTTATGGAAAAACCCTGGCGGTCCCTCTTTCTGAGCCACAGGCTGATTGTCTTACTGTTGGTTGTTCTTCCAAGAAAAATAGGGTGATTTTTGCACCCCGGGTTGTAAGTGTTTGAAAAAGGATTGTTTTTGACAAAGTAAACTGATTGAGGATTTCACGGGCATTCCTCAAAAGAATGCGATTCTTCACATACGAAACAACTGGTGCTTGTTTTCTCTAGCGCATTGACTTGCCCATTTCAAGTTCGTGAATTATTTATTGTGATGCCTTGCAACAAGTTTATCATCGCATTCATATGATTTTGTGATGATGCGATGGCACCATTACTCGCATTTCCTTCTCTGGGTTTTGTTATTTTGATCGATTTCTTGCCAATCTTTGTGGTTTTTTCGAGATGCGATCAAGAATATTCTTTGCTTCATCATATGTTTTGTCCAGCAGACCTGGCTGCTGCTGCCGCATTGGCAGCTGTTTGTAATGCAGAGTTGAGTATATGATATAAAAATCTCCATTTGGAGGCAATCTGTTAATCCACTGTGTGGGCAGTCGCGTACAGTCTCTTGAATCTCGCCATGCATCACTGAGCGATTCATCTTTTCTTGTTCAAAATTGGTGATCAATTTCCTCCTTCTGGCATTCTCCTGGGAGGAGATACTTCTTCATAAACTCCTCCACAACTTACTCCTACGACGTTATATCTCTCTGGTTCGAGAGAGTAAGCCTATTTTCTTGCTTTATCACATTTGTGAAATAGAAATAACATGAGTCGAACCTCTTCTAGGGAAATTTTAGGGAACACAAAGTGTTGCAAAATTTTAATGAAGCTTCGTAGTGGACGTGCGGATCTTCACCACGCCGTCCTACGAACTGTCTGCTGTTTGTATCATTTAAATATTGTATACTCTCTAATTTACGTTTAATTTTGATAAATTTAAATGCTTATTTTATTGCAAATATAATTAACCAAACCCTAAATTGAATTTGAACACTTCAAATTTTAAAACCCTATTTTGATTTTGAACATTTCAAATTTATCAATTCACTAATCCAAGGTACAATTTTACGACTAGTAGAGGGACCTTACGGCCGACAGATCATGAGATCCAATGATTTAAGATCAATCGGCTAAACTATTTAAAGCAATTAATCAATATTTTGTTAACTACCGAGACACATCACTATAACTCGATAGTTTCACTCTCCTCACTGTAGATATATTTCTATCTATTTTAACCATAATTAGTAAGTCGATCCTTCATAGATTATTCGTATTTAAACCTAGGTCAAAATTATCATTACCCCTATAAATACATCTTGCTTCTTAAGTTTCACTGATCCTCTATTAAACAATTGGTTTATAGTCCAATTAATAAACTATATCCCTCTCGGCCATGAGAGGCGCGTCCCTTTGTTAAAAACTAGGAGTAGTACTTAAGGGAACAACCTATCTGCTAACCCTAAGTTAGGTAGGAGTGAATTATATCTTGCTGGACTACCCCAGCTATCTATCCAGTCTTATCCCTAAAATGGGAGGCTTATTGAGCAGTGTTGTTGAACTACTCTCACTTATACAGATCAAAGGATAATCATGAATAAATAGGAGTCATAGTTAGCTTGAGATTAAGAGTCGAGTTACACTAGGTTATCAAATTTAAAATAGTCAGTTTTAATAGTAAACAGTCGTTATATAAGAAAAGTGACTATTTCGTGGTCCAATCTTATATAAACATCCTTTGCATAGGATGCCTCCACTCGCATGTCTCTAAATAAATGATTTTGGGATCACATTATTTGTATCAGTATACAAAGTGGGCCGCATCCAATAGTATCGCCAGGATGAGGTACCCAATCTCATCCATATACTTATTATACCATTTGGCTATATACTAAAACTTGATCCACATTTATGTCTCTACATAAAGTTAAAGTATTCATATTATAGTATAGATTGTTTATTGGATTTTATAACAAAATGCAATCTCAATAACATTTTATTGAATGAACAACTCGATAATAATTTTATTGATTAAATAGAATATGTTTCCAATATTTACGAACTACGAGTTTTAGAACATTTCAACAGTTCTTACCAATTGTCTAGCTAAAATAAATTAAGTAGCATTAGTTAATTGTGCATTGATGGCTATTCCAAGGATGCATGAATTGCTAGGTTTGAAGATAATTTGATTAATTGATATGGCTTTCTTGAAAATTAATCGATACAATAGATCCTTGAACAAATGATGTGTTTTTAATCTCTATATGGATGTTAACGAATCCAATAGGATTTAGAAGCATGTAGATTTGTTGGGGTATGGCCTTTCCGACCTTAATTAATGCCTAGGACGTCCCCTAGTTTGGTCTTTGCTAGTTTCTGTCTTTGTAGAGGCTAGTTAGATCGCATCGAGCGAGTTGTTATGCACGCATGAATTAGTTGCATGTTTAAGTCACATAATTCGAGGATGGAAATTCTATTGAATGGCTCTAGAAACTAGATAGACTAATCGTAGTTTAGATTATCTTTTTATTTCAATTTCTTGCATGTTTATCTCTCTCACACCAAAACCCTCCATTACGCTCTAGTTAGGAAATTGGCTTAACGAAACAAATAGCGCTTCCCTGCGGATCGACCCGTACTTACCACTATTGTTACGTCTTTGTAGTGGTAGAAGTAGTTTAGTATTATAAATTTTCTTTTGATATTCAGTCTTTTGGGCGCACACCAAAAAGGAAAGACCACATAACCCGAAAACGAGTCAAGTAAGGAAGTGTAACTCATCATAAAACCCAACCATATCCAATAGGGTTCGATTTCTCCTTTATGATACACCATTCTGATGAGGTGTACCAGTGCTAAGAGTTGGGATACAATTCCATGTTCGGTAAGTAGTCTTAAAGTTTCAAATCCATTATCTCTCCACCTCAATCAAATCAAAATGTTTTAATTGTTTTACTTGATGCATTTTAACTTTAGCCTTGTACTTTTGAATTTTTCAAAGGCTTCAGATTTATGTTGCATTGAATAAACATACCCATACCTTGAATAATCACCAGTAAAGGTGATGAAATATTCAAACCCCTCTTTTCCTTAACATTCATAGGACCCCATAGGTTCATCAATTGTACAAGTTCGAAGGGCTCTTTTGCTCGGAGGCATTTTCTAGTAAAAGATCTCTTAGTCATTTTGCCTTCAAGGCATGACTCACATACAGGTAAAAATTCTTCTTCTAACTCACTTAGAAATCTATTATTAACCAATCTCTCAATCCTATTGAGATTTATGTATCCCAATATTAGGTGCAAAAGATGAACATTTTCTTTTAGAGAAATTTTTTGTCTTTTATTTCGAGTTACCATAGTTTTAAACAGTACAATATTTGGGAGGACTTTTGTTGCTAACGGTCTTAGCACATAAAGATTATCTTCGAGCTTAACAGAATAAAGCTCAATACCATTTTTGCAAATAAACACTTTATTTACAGAAAAATGTACAGTATATTGTTTTTCAAGTAAACACTTTATAGAAATTAAGTTCCTTTTTAAATAAGGAACTACAAATACATTTTCTAATAAAATATAAGATTTTTGTAAAGTAAGCCGGAGCCCTCTTACTGCCTTCAATGAAACGACGTGCCCAGTGTCAACACGCATTGTCATCTCACGAGCCGCCAGGAATCAATTCCCTAAAATGAAGAACGAACGTGATCAATGGACCCCAAATCTATTATATAGGTCGAATCGTCATTCTCCACTAAGCAAGTTTCCACTACAAATAAATCGTATTTACCTTGCTTCACCTTTTTTCTTCTCTGACAAGTATTTGGGACAATTTCTATTCCAATGTCCCTGTTGGTTGCAATGGAAAGATATTCCCTCTTTAGCTTAGCCTTCTTGCTCTTTTGAGCAACAGCTTGTGAGTTAGCCTTCCCCTGACCTCCCTTCTTTTTCCTCTTCCACTTTTTGGTGCCGGAAGAAAAGGGTATAAACTTTGGCTCACCCTTCTATTCCTTGACTTTTGTTAAGGATTGGTATATCTGTAGCTTGTTGAACAAGGTGGTCACGATGTAGTTAATCATGTTCATAACAACATTGCTCCAGAATTGTAGAAAACATTCAGGTAAACTTTCCAAAATGAAGTTTCCAAAATGGAGTTGACATTAAACATACAGAAGCTATTAGGATCCTAAGCATTCTAACTACAATAATTTTAAAAGCATGTTCATGATAGTAACAGAGATAGGGTTTCTAGAATACAACATTTGATGATTCCTCTTGATTGCTTCAAATCTCCACGAATTTCTTCTCCACATCTTTTAGTAGACTACCACAAGAGCCTTCTATACTATCCTCATGCCTTAAATTGGATTGTGGGATCCAAATTGAGAGAGATTTTGGGAGGATTATAAAAGTTGAAGAGAGGAAAAAGTTTGACAGAATTTCCTTTTTAATTTCAGGTTGCATGAATGAATTCTCTTCAAATTAACTTGTATTTAAGTAATATGAACATGCAAAATGATTCAATGTGGAAATTGATACTCAATTATCCACTAATTAAGTCGAATAGGTGGAGGATTAATGGAAAAAAAAAAGGAAAAATCCACTTTCCATTTTAAAATATTTTTTTAAAAATTTAATTTTAATTTTCAAATAAAATCATATGAAATTTAAAAAAAAAAAAACAATTTCTGAATTTGAAATTTCGAATTCAAAATTATTTAAAATACTTTATTTTGAATAAATAATTAATAAAAGAAGTTTAATCAATTAAATAAATAATTTAAATAAAAAAAAAAATAATTTAATATCAAATATTAAATTAATTTAAAACCTAATCCAAAACATGAATTCTTATTCATGTATTCAATATTTAAATCGTATTTAAATATTTTTCAACTCTCCAATACGTTTAATTAGATAATTAAATGTTTGATTATATCGAATATAATAATCCAAACCCTAAACTGAATTTAAACATTTCAAAATTCTCTCAACACGTTATTCTAAGGTTTAATTCTTTTACGAGGCAGTAGAGAGATCTAATGGACCTATAGATCATGAGCTCCAATGATTTGAGATTAATTGGCTAAACTCTTTAAATTGAATTAATCAATATTTATTAACTACCGAGACACACAACTATAACTAGTAGTTGTGCTCTCCTACTGTCGATATATTTCTGTCCACTTGATTGGATCATAATCAGTAAGTTGATCCTTCACATGTTGTTCGTATTTACAGCTAGGTCAAAATTACTATTTTATCCTTGTAATGTATCTTGCTTCTTAAGTTTCCACTGATCCTCTAATGAACAATTGGTTTATGGTCCTACGAATAAACCGAGTCCCTCTCAACAATAGAGAAGGTGGGGTCTCTTTGTTCAAGACCAGGAGTCAGTACTTAAGGGAACAAACCTATCTGCTAACCCTAAAATGGGTAGGAGTGAATTTCATTTTGCAGGACTATGTCCCCAGTTATCTATCCGGTTTTACCCCTGAAATGAGAGGCTTATCGAGCAGTGATGTTGAGTCACTCTCACTTATGCAGATTAAAGGATAATCCTGAATAAACAAGAGTTCATAGTTAGCTTAGGACTGAGATCGAGTTACCATAGGTCATCGAATTGAATTAGTCAGTTGTGACAGTAAAGAAAAGTGACTATTTCGTGGTCTGGTCTTATATATGTTAGGTTTATGCTCTAAAACTCGTAGATAGTAAATGTTATTAATTAACCATCATAAATAAAGAATTATGGATGTTAAAAAAATAAATGTTACTGTTGTATTATTGTCTAATTTGTTTTAATACCCTAAATCGAATAAACTAACATCCAAGGTTGCCTTAAAAGGCTGGGTACCTTATTCCTGGTAACACTATGGTACGACTAACTTTGTATTTGATACAAACATAATGATCCAACATGTTCGTGTAGGTGACATGTGAGTGGGGGGTATCCTATGCAATGATTATATATGCATAAGACTAGATTGCAAAATAGTAACCATTAGATGTAACACCGTTGACTAGTCAGGTTTCTATTTCAATAGGATGATCTAGGCGACTTAGTCTTAATCCTAAATATATTTTGAACTTCTATTCACAAGGGTCTGTCCTTTGATTTGTATGGATGAGGTTAGCCAGTTCGTCAACCCAATATGCCTACCATTTTAGGGACAAGACTCAGTGGGGAGCTAGGAATATAATAATACAAGATATAATTCACTTCTTCCCTCCCTGAGGGTAAGTAAATGAGTGTTCTCTTATGTGATGTCTGCAAGACTTGAACAAAGGACCCTACCCTCTCATTGGCCTGAGAGGGGTTTCTACTTATTAATTAGACCATAAACAGGTTGTTCATTAGAGGAACACTAGTACTTAAGGAGTTAGAGGTAACCCAAGGGTAGAACAGTAATTTGACATAGTTGGAGTTATGAATACTCGTGAAAGACTAACTTTGATCTATATCCATGGATGCAGAAATACATCTGTAATGAGAAGAGTGCAACTGTGGGTCTTTAGTGGAGTGTATCCACAGTTAACAAATATTAATTAATTTGGTTAATGAGTTTAGCCATTTAATCTTATATCATTGGAGCTTCTGATCTGTAGGTCCACCAGGCCCCCTCGCTAGCTCACTAGAGGATACTTAAAAGGGATAATTTAGATTGTTCAAATTAATTTGAAAAAACTATATATTAATGTGATTAGTATATAATTAATTATGAATATGATCTATAATCAAACTGGAAAGTAATATTTGAATAAGATTCAAATTAATTAATTCAAATGAATTAAATTCACAAAGAATTAATTAATAGAGATGTGTTGCTCATATACATGCGATGTATATGATAATTAAATATATATATTAAATCGGATTTAATTTATAAATGGTTATCTAATTATTGTGCAAATTAAAATTAAATAAGTGTTATTTAATTGGATTAATTGATTAAATAAGCATTATTTAATTAAGTCAGCTAATTAATTAAATAAATGTTATTTAATTAATTATAGAAAAGGAAAATATATTAGGAAAGGGGTTTGGTCCTTCT